>NC_086450.1:401887558-402187558 GCF_028390025.1 Pseudophryne corroboree | reverse complement strand
GTGACATATAAGGGAGGATGTTCCTAAGTGGTTAACGTCCTTACCCCCTACTTATTATAGATTGACATAGGCAACAGATGGCTTGACACCTGTTGTCCGGAATTGTGAAGAAATAATTCCACACCGAAGAGGTGGCTTTTTTGGTATTTTGCCCAGGCATGACAATGGGCTTTTTCATCCCATGGGCAACAACCGTCTCCACCGGTGCCTTATTCAAATAAACCACAAGACAGGACCAGTGTACATTTATTTTCACTGCACCCCTGAATTTTTACAGCATACAAGACAGGGCCTGTGTACATTGATTTAACTGCACCCATGAATTTTTACAGCATACAGGGCCAGTGTACATTTATCTTAACAGCAGCACCCCTATATTTTACAGCATACAGGAGGACAGTGCCCCTGTTCCCTGTACAACGCAGTGAAAGCCAGGACAGCAACATCCATGTACAGCTGCACCACCCGTAACAGCACATGAAACACCAGTGACAGCCAGGACAGTACCCCTAACACAGCACAAGTACACCACAGTGACTGCAGCAGCACCCTTACAGAGCACACACTAACCCCACCCAATGCCACCACCCACAGAGAGAGACAGAAGTCTGTCTCCCTCACTCTCCAAGTGAAAATGGCGACGATGCGCGGCTGTTTATATGGAATCCAAACCCCGCGAGAATTTGACAGCGGAATGATGACGTTTTGCCCCGTTCTGGTATCCAAGTCTGGCACCCAAACCCGCTCATCTCTAATAATTTGATCTGCTCATTGTAATGTGGACGGCATTATAATGTTACATAATAAGAACTGGAGCACTTTAATGTGGTACATTATGAAATGGAGGCACTATAGTATACCCAAGCAGTTTATGGCAGACAATGCTATTAATTTACTGTGAACCAGGGGCGTAACTTCCCCTGATGATACCTTATGCGGCCGGCCGTGAAAAGGGGGCATGGCTTAGTTGGAGGGGGAATGGCTTAGTGGTAGGACGTGGCCTCATGGCCGAACCTCCATTTTTGGCTCTCTGGGAGTTTGGGAGATTCGAGGTGCCCCTGGGAAGTGCTGTGTCTGCAGTGCCAGCTCCTACACAGTGACAGTAGCCGGGTACAGCATGAAATGTTACAGTGCAGCACCTGGCTCCTGTCACAGAGTAGGAGCCGGCATTTTGGTGTCACCCCACAGTGTTTCACCTGGACAGGATTCCTCAGGATTGATGACCTGCAATGCTGAGGAAGCCTGTCCAGGCAAAATGCGTCGATCGCAGCATTATCGTTCCCGCTCGTGTTCCATATAGCGCTATAGACGGACACGGCGGGTAGTCTGCTGGCAGACACTTCATCCCCTGGGATGGACACAAAGGATCAGAGCCCAAAGAGGGACAAATTACACACATTGAGTGAAAACACCACAGTACACGTGAAGAGTGCAATATCACACAGACTGGAACTCTATAAAACAGCATCATCTGCACACCAGAAGGTAAGAGCAGCACATAAGGCCTTATTCAGCTAAAAAAGCAAAACTGCAACTGCTAATTGCCGCCAGCGATGCGATTGCAATTCAATTGTGACCAAATTGCTGTCCCCACAATCTAAGTGTAGCCCCCTGCTTGCGCAGCCTAGCTCCAAAGGCAGGCGCACAGCCGCCATTTTATTAATCGCAGAGACTGCGTATGATGTCATGCAGCCGCTCCGATAATGCTCCGTGTACACCTGCATTTTTGACGGAGTGCCCCCCCAATGCTGCGCCGCCACCCACCCAACACCCGCCGCTGTCAATCATATTGTGGATGCATCCTTCCAGGATGGGACCGCAATATGACAGTCTGTGCACGCACATTGCCGCCAATGCACGTGCGCAATACAGCATGGGTTGGGAGAATGCAAACGCAATGCATCTCCGACCCATGCTGAATAGTGCAGGACTATCACAATTAACTGTCTCCCACCCATAGAGAATAACAAGCAGACAGGGTAAGTAAATAGCATTAAGCGTTTTGTCCTGTCGAGAATAAATGAATCACTGGACATTGCTAGATCCTTAATGACACAGGCATAGCCAAATTAAGGGGGAGATGCAATGCCCCCTGGCCAGAGCACACTGATATCACTAGCTTTCCCTCTAAATGTGAGAGCCAGAATGCGAGCAGGACAGTGTGCAGTGCAGGCATAGACACAGGAATATCATGTTTCTTTAGTTACCAATGGAGCTTTCTGACCAGAGGAGAGATAGGAGGGTGGAGAGAGCTGTAAGTGAAACAGGGATCCCAGCTTCTCTTCCTCCCTGCCTGGGTGTCTGAGTCTTGTTTAAACTATTGTGCAACTAAACCATTTGGGTCTAGAGATAGAGACACACACACACACACACGCACACACACACACACACACACACACACACACACACACACACACACACACACAGAGTCCTCCTGAATCCTGTCCCAGTGTGTAAGTAGTACAGAGGCTGCTGCTATTCGTGCATGTGACAAGATACATTATTTTATTTTTCTATGTATATTTTAAGGTTGTTAAAGTTGTCTTTGTTCCACTACAAGAATTTTTGTATAAAATAGTTGTCTTTCAATTGGGTGAAGCTATAAACACTAGCCAGATATTATTAGTCTATTAGTTTAAAACTAATATACACCATTGGTTTAAATTTAATATACACAATCTATATCTCCCACCATGACCCATACCAGGAGGGACAAAATGCTCTCTAGCTGGACTTTCTTCTTAATTTATGATTGCAATCACCTGTTTTAAAGTACCTTTCTTATCAATTAAATATTTCAACACAGGTGACACCAATCATATATTAAGTGGGAAGTCCAGGTAGAGAGCATTTTGTCCCTCCTGAAATGCGACATGTTGGGAGGTATGCGCAATCTAATATACATCCCCCACCTTCCATCGTGGCCCCCTGTCTTAAGTGCCCCGGGCACCCCCAAGGCTTAATCCGGCCCTGGACACAGGGAGAATCAACATAAAGACCTACGGCTAAAAAGACACTGTGTTTAGATTGTTTGTGTTGTATTGTATACCAGTATACCGGTATTAGGTCACCACATCCCAAAATCTAGTACTGTATGCTAACCGTATCTATAAATTTACCATTTCTGATGTGTATGCATTACTGTTCTTATTCATCATTATATAAATAAACCTGCCTATATATTTTTAATTCATAAAGACTATGTATCTTATTTGATAAGTTTATTAATATATTCCATACTGATAAATTATTACTGTGGTCAAGGTATGGGCTGAATTACTTTTTTGTGTAAATTATATTATCCCCTGTGAGATTATGTAGTGGTCTCACAATCTCTATTTGACTGCAACGTGTACTATTGTTATTCAGGTGTAGCACAGTCTCCCTTGCTCGCTTTGTATATCTTAAGCAAACCATAGAGCAGGCCTGGCCAACCTGTGGCTCTCCAGATGTTGTGAAACTACACATCCCAGCATGCCCTGCCACGGTTTTAGCATTCCTTAATAGCAAAACTGTGGCAAAGCATGATGGGACTTGTAGTTTTACAACAGCTGGAGAGCCACAGGTTGGCCAGGCCTGCCATAGAGCTTGCGTACAAATATGAATCAGCCCTGTGTCCGAATTTATCTTCCGCACATAAGATTTGCATGTGGCTGCATCTGTGTTACTAGTATGCAAATATTTTGATTCCATAACAGTTTTCTAGCACCTAAGGGTTACCTGAGAGATTTCCTTCATATACATATTTATGTTTAACTAGCTGGAGTACCCAGCGTTGTCCGGGATTTTAAGAATGTCTGTTTACAAAAATAAATGTAAATATGAAACACACAGTATAAATAACATTGTAGATAGCTGAATACCCGTGCTTCGCTACGGGATGAGGATGGTGAATTAGAATGATAGTTGTTCGTTAATTTTTGTCGGTTGGAGATCTAGTACATAGGCATATCTTGCTTGGGATCCGGTCTGAAGATCGACAGTGTCTAGGTCGACAATGTTTAGGTCGACCACTATAGGTCGACAGTCACTAGGTCGACATGGATGGAAGGTCGACAGGGTTTCTAGGTCGACATGTGCTAGGTCGACAGGTCTAAAGGTCGACATGAGTTTTTCACATTTTTTGGGGGGGGGATTTTTTCATACTTAACGATCCATGTGGACTACGATTGGAACGGTAAAGTGTGCCGAGCAAAGCGGTAGCGGAGCGAAGGCACCATGCGAGGGGACGCGGTGCACTAATTTGGGATCCCGGTCACTTTACGAAGAAAACGACACAAAAATAAATAAATCCTCATGTCGACCTTTAGACCTGTCGACCTAGCACATGTCGACCTAGAAACCCTGTCGACCTTCCATCTATGTCGACCTAGTGACTGTCGACCTATAGTGGTCGACCTAAACATTGTCGACCTAGACACTGTCGATAAAACGAACCACACCCATCTTGCTTCCCTGACGCACTTTGTGTAGTGGCCGGACCCCTTTTTGGTCCCCCAAGGGACCCTGCTCTTCCCACTATACAACTCTCAGTCTGTGGCTTCTTGCTGCCTCCATTGCTCTCCTCACATTATGTCAGTGCCCCTGTGAAATGATTTATTTATTTACAGTTTCTTATATTGCGCAGCACATTATGCATATCCTGATAAACTCTGTGCTGCTTGGAGACCCTGCTACTTCCACAATATAACTCTCAGTGTGTGGGTTCGTGCTACCTGAATTCCCCTCATCACATCATGTCGCTGCCCCTGTCACATGAAGCTCTGTCATTACTGACATATCATGCATGTCCTGATATAGTCTGTGCTGCTTGCCCACCCACAGGGGTGCTAGTGGTGTGTAACCCCCACAGTGTTTGTATACAGAGTGTAAGTCATATGTGTAGCAAGTTTGGTGTAAATTGCTTCAGGCATTCCAGAGTTATGCTGTCTGCTGAAAAACTCTGTGCTGCTGCCACACCCCTAGGGGCGCTAGGGGTGTCTTACCCCCACAGTATTTGTTCCCAGCTTGTATGTCATATGTGTACCAAGTTTGTTGTAAATTGGTCCAGGCATTCGGGAGTTATGCTGTCTCCTGAAATACACTTTGCTGCTGTCCCACCCCTAAGGGTGTCTGAACCCCTACAGAGTTTGTTCCCAGATTGCAAGTCAGATGTGTACCAAGTTTGGTGTCAATTGCTCTAGGCCATCCACAGTTTTGCTGTCTGCTGACATACTCTGTGCTGCTGACCCATCCCTAGGGGTGCTAGGGGTGTCTGACCCCCACAGTGTTTGTTTCCTGAGTGTAAGTCATATGTGTACCAAGTTTGTTGTAAATTGCTGCAGGCATTCCAGGGTTATGCTGACTGCTGAAATACTCAGTGCTGCTTCCTCACCCCTAGGGGTGCTAGGGGTGTCTTCCCCCCACAGTGTTTGTTGCCACATTGTAAGGCATATGTGTACCAATTTTTGAGTACATTGGTCCAGCAATTCCGGAGTTATGCTGTCTCCTGATATACTCTGAGCTGCTGTCTGCCCCCCTAGGGGTGCCAGGGATTTTAAATTGTTTTAGTTACCTCTGCCGTGTTTCAATACGCTCATATGTAAAATTTCACGATCTTCGCCTGTAAACTGTAGATTTGTATAGAAAGACAGAAGGACAGATGGACATATTTTCATTTTTATATATTAAATTGATTCAAGGCCAGCTATTGTATCACAGGCAGAAAAAAATATTTCTTTATCAAGTGCAGATTTTAGGGATCAGTATTGTTAATTCACAGGTCTGAGCACGCGGCTTCCAGAGAGTAATCATAATTACAGTGCAAAAGGTCAGGGCAGTCCAGACAATGGGGGTAATTCCAAGTTGATCGCAGCAGGAAATTTTTTAGCAGTTGGGCAAAACCATGTGCACTGCTGGGGGGGGGGGGGGGGGGGGGAGGGGGGGCAGATATAACATTTGCAGAGAGAGTTAGATTTGGGTGGGTTATTTTGTTTCTGTGCAGGGTAAATACTGGCTGCTTTATTTTTACACTGCAATTTAGATTGCAGATTGAACTCACCACACCCAAATCTCTCTCTCTCTGCACATGTTAAATCTGCCTCCCCTGCAGTGCACATGGGGGGTAATTCCAAGTTGATCGCAGCAGGAATTCTGTTAGCAGTTGGGCAAAACCATGTGCACTGCAGGGGAGGCAGATTTAACATGTAGAGAGAGAGATAGATTTGGGTGTGGTGTGTTCAATCTGCAATCTAAATTGCAGTGTAAGAATAAAGCAGCCAGTATTTACCCTGCACAGAAACAAAATGACCCACCCAAATCTAACTCTCTCTGCAAATGTTATATCTGCCCCCCCTGCAGTGCACATGGTTTTGCCCAACTGCTAAAAAAATTCCTGCTGCGATCAACTTGGAATTACCCCCATGGTTTTGCCCAACTGCTAACAAAAATCCTGCTGCGATCAACTTGGAATTACCCCCAATGGTCATTCCAATTCAAAATAAAATAAGCAAAACAAAAAGTAAATTTATACAAATTCTTGTCTGTTTCACCTGTGCAGGAGACTGTCCCTGCTGGCCCAATGGGGGTAATTCAGACCTGGGGGGTAATTCCAAGTTGATCGCAGCAGGAAATTTTTTAGCAGTTGGGCAAAACCATGTGCACTGCAGGGAGTCAGATATAACATGTGCAGAGAGAGAGAGATTTGGGTGTGGTGTGTTCAATCTGCAATCTAAATTGCAGTGTAAAAATAAAGCAGCCAGTATTTACCCTGCACAGAAACAAAATAACCCACCCAAATCTAACTCTCTCTGCAGATGTTATATCTGCCCCACCTGCAGTGCACATGGTTTTGCCCAACTGCTAAAAAATTTCCTGCTGCGATCAACTTGGAATTACCCCCATGTGCACTGCAGTTGTGAAAGATATAACATTTGCAGAGAGAGGTAGATTTGGGTGGGTTATTTTGTTTCTGTGCAGGGTAAATACTGGCTGCTTTATTTTTACACTGCAATTTAGAATTCAGTTTGAACACACCACACCCAAATCTAACTCTCTTTGTACATGTTATATCTAACCCCCCTCTGCAGTGCACATGGGGGGGGGTAATTCAGACCTGATCGCTCACTAATGTTTTTTGCAGTCCAACGTTCGCATAGTCACCCCCCACCGGGGAGTGTATTTCAGCTGTGCAAGTGTGCGATCGCATGTGCAGCCGAGGGGTACAAAAAACTTTGTGCAGTTTCTGAGTTGCCCAGAACTTACTCAGCCGCTGTGACCACTTCAGCCTGTCCGGGGCCGGAATTGACGTCAGACACCCGCCCTGCAAAAGCTTGGGCACGCCTGCGTTTTTACAAGCACTCCCTGAAAACGGTCAGTTGCCACCCACAAACGCCTTCTTCCTGTCAATCTCCTTGTCAACGGCTGTGCGAATGGATTCTTCGTAAAACCTATCGCACAGCAATGATACGCTTTGTACCCATGCGACGCGCCTGTGCATTGCGGTGCATATGCAGGCGCAGTTCTAACCTGATCGCAGCACTGCAAAAACGCTAGCGAGCGATCAGGTCTGAATTACCCCATGGTTTTGCCCAACTGCTAACAAATTTGCTGCTGCAATCAACTCTGAATTACCCCCTTGATCGTAGCAGCAAATTTGTTAGCAGTTGGGCAAAACCATGTCCACTGCAGGTGTGGCAGATATAACATTTGCAGAGAGAGTTAGATTTGGGTGGTTTATTTTGTTTCTGTGCAGGGTAAATACTGGCTGCTTTATTTTTACACTGCAATTTAGATTTCAGTTTGAACACACCCCACCCAGACCTAACTCTCTGCACATGTTATATCTGCCCCCCCCCTGCATTGCACATGGTTTTGCCCAACTGCTAACAAATTTCCTGCTACGATCAGGTCTGAATTATCCCCAATGTCCCAAACTCATGTTCCTGTGAGTTCTTCTTCATTGTGACTTATACTGGCTTTGGACGCATCTTCTGTCACTTGCCCTTGATTTGCTTACTGATCTAGGATTATTAACTAATCGTACCTTGCTGGCTTCCTCTTTCCTTAGACTGTTGACTGTTCTTGTATTTCCTGCTGCTTATCTCACCTTGACTTTAATTCTGGACTTGGATATATCTGTCTTTCCCATCCCGTCCTGTCCCCGATGTCATTGTACCTGCATAAAGTACACCTTTACCTTCAATAAATATTTTATCTCTGTATTGCTTTCAGTGTTTTTCCCCTCAATCTTCCTTCCACAATACACTGAGTTAATAAGGCCTTACTATTCTTAGCTACAATTATTTTTTGTTACTTTTTATTATTTTAGTATTTTAATATGTTAATTGTAATTATTATTTATTACCAGTTATTTATATAGTGCACACATATTCCACAACACTTTACAGAGAATATTTACCCATTCACATAAGTCCCTGTCCCAGTGGAGCTACCACATGTACACACACATACCCACTAGGGTTAATTTCTTGTATGGAGCCAATTAACCTACCAGTATATTTTTGGAGTGTGGGGGGAAACCAGAGCATCCACAGTAAACCCAAGCAAGCACAACAGTGAGGGCCTTGGTGGGAATCAAACCCAAGACCTCAGTGCTGTGAGGCAGTATTGCTAACCATTACACCATCAGTGCCTCCTGGGGGCATCCAAGTACCAGTAGGGTCTTTGGGAAAGACAGCTTTCTATTGGTGAATACTTCGTATGCGGTTCTAGAGTGCTTATGGCCTCTCCATTGGTATTACCCTAACAATACTGTATGTTAGATAACTGTTTTTCTAAGTGAATGTAATATATTGTATGTGCAAGAACTTCCCCCATTTCCAGCTCTTGCATTCAGTAGTCTTGTTCTCTGCATTAGCAAATTACCCTCTTGTTTCTGGTTAATGCCAGAATGAGTTAAATCGTGTGCATTCAAATACTGTGTGAAGTGGTTCTTGTATGTACCATAATGGTGTTTCTCTGCTATATTAGACAAAATTATGTTTGCATATTGTGGTTGCCTTTGATTGCTTAATATTTTCTCATTTATGTTTTTTTTTGTATCGGTATGAATTAAAATCCCCAATGTAAACAGTTCATTTCAAGCAATTGCATCACATTTGCATCTATATTAATTCCATGTTATTGCAGAGCTGGCATTAGCTGCTGGTGATTATCCATGCAACAACACCCATTTTACTTAATCATTGATGTGCGGAGTGTAAGTCATGTACCAGTAATGACACGCATAGGGAGTTCATTAAAAAACCACTGTAAGAAAAGATGCAAACAGCCTGTGTTTTGCTGGCAGAAAATGATTGTTTATTTAAAGAACGATCTATCTGGGCTGACCAGTCCTTTGCTCACCTGCTGGAAGTCCTTACAGCTTTGCATTCCCCCTCTGATCCGCTACAATAACGGCCGTTCTGTTTATTTCTCTTATTTCTTTTAGTAGGATGCCAAAGCCGACTTTGCCCAGCGGGATACTGATCAAAGACAGGGACTGGTTCAGTAGTGTTTTTTTTATTTCATGTCTTTGTTCTTTGAAAGCGATTGCTTTGTGAAAGTGTAACAAAACAATATGTGGAAAGAAACCTTAAGTCAAAGATGTAGTGTTAGTTATTTATAAAAAAAAAAAAAAATAACCTTGACTTTGGCTCTGTGTCCCTGCTTGATGGTTCTCTGGGGGAATTACAGCTCGACGGTGGGATGAATTCAGAATGTGGATGCAACTTCAGTCCACACACTCCTGTTCTTTGTATGATGGGGATGGAAAGAGCAACATGCTATGTACATAGAATTAGAATTTGTGTAAATGGAGATGTAGGCTTACCTGTGACTGATAAACCAAATTTAATATACCTAGCTTATTCAACACCACTGGCTTCACATGGAAATCTAATTATAATAGTGTGACGATAGTTATTTTAGATAGATCTAAGAAATGAGCTTACCCAATTGCTTGAGCTATGATGGGGCTAAAAACTAGACTTAGGAGCTAATTCAGAATCACTTTCAATTCAGGATCATTTATGCGACCGCATTGCATGCTTGCAAATGGAAGCGGATCTCCGCCAGTATTCAGACTGGCCACATTTATGTAGCCACAGTGCCCCGCCATCCGTTTGTGACATCAGCCACAATCCTTATCAGCACCCATTTGCATTAACGCTATCCTTGGTGTAAGAGACCTGTCTGATATTAGCCTGATATAACATGCTCCCCCCTGAATAGCCTCCTATTGGGGGGTCATTCCGAGTTGTTCGCTCGTTATTTTTTTGTCGCAACGGAGCGATTAGTCGCTAATGCGCATGCGCAATGTCCGCAGTGCGACTGCGCCAAGTAAATTTGCTATGCAGTTAGGTATTTTACTCACGGCATTACGAGGTTTTTTCTTCGTTCTGGTGATCGTAATGTGATTGACAGGAAGTGGGTGTTTCTGGGCCGAAACTGGCCGTTTTATGGGTGTGTGCAAAAAAACGCTACCGTTTCTGGGAAAAACGCGGGAGTGGCTGGAGAAACGGAGGAGTGTCTGGGCGAACGCTGGGTGTGTTTGTGACGTCAAACCAGGAACGAAACTGACTGAACTGATCGCAGATGCCGAGTAAGTGTGGAGCTACGCAGAAACTGCTAAGAAGTGTCTATTCGCAATTCTGCTAATCTTCCGTTCGCAATTTTGATAAGCTAAGATTCACTCCCAGTAGGCTAAAAGCTAAAAGCAGCTTGCGAGCGAACAACTCGGAATGACCCCCATTGTGTCTACTAACCAACGCACACTTATCCTACGTATGGATACCCCATTGTTGGCTGGTTACACCCATTAAGCCACAAATGGAGATTCCTCTGAGATGCTTACCACTATGAACCGCCCGTAATTGCTCGGAATTGTATATGCAGGCTATGGCACATGTTCAGTTGCTAAATAATGTGAGATCCGACCACAGAGCAGACTTGTATGCAACACTTAATCAAACATAACCATTGATAACACAAACTTTTGGAACGCATTAATACTGAGGCTACAAAATCAAGTGTAGAAGTCTGCCTCCCAGGGCCACCATCAGGGGGGGACTGTTGGGACTTTGTGCCAGGTCCGGACAGCTGAGGGGGCCTGGCTGCCGGATGATTTAATTGCTAATTAATCCCTTTATCACAGGACAGTGCAAGAAGCTAGCGTCGGGTTGGTGAATGATATGAATGACTCATCGCACAGTGAAGCTGAGCATCATAGTGAGAGTCACTCTTTGAGACACAATACTGCTGTGCTGGTGATTCGCCGATGCAAGTAGCAGAAGTAAAGGGGCTGGCTGGATTGGATCCCTTCCTCTTCTTCTCTGTTGCTAGGGAATGAGAGGTAACTCATGACATCACAGTCAAAGGAGAAGCCCTGTTCTGCCACTGGAACTGGCATTGTCATGGGGAGCCTGTCCCTACAATGACCACCAGGGGTCCTGACAAGCTATCACGGAGAAACAGATGGAGCCTAGGTACAGCTCAGAGGAGCTGGGTGAAACTCAGGTCCAGCCTTGGAATCCTGGGAGACTCTATGGTTGTTCCCATTGTCTCGTTGTCCAGTTGGGAATGGGCTCTGCCTATTATGACAGTCCTGGGCCCCACAATTTCTGATGGCAGCCCTGCTGCCCACTGAGAGATGCACCACACTGTCCTGTTCCAAAAGTACAAGGAATTTATTGGGTATAACAATCAAGCACACAAAAAGATGAGACACCGATATTCAGCCAATAAATGTAATAGATATTCAATCATGAGCATTTTATACCTCTGGGTACCCTGTAACAATAAGGTACAGTACAGCAGACCAAAGCAAAACTAAAATGACTAAAACAACAGAGTGCAAACTGTGGCACAAGTGGACATACAGATAAAGTAAATTAATAATAGGCCCAGTTAACACGAGAAGAGAGATTATCTGTAACATCTATCACACTGAGTGAAGGTGACACTTATCCATTGCCAAACATAATGCACCTGGGTACTTACCAAATAATTTAAAGTGGCCAGTTCTCGCTAGTTGTTCCACCACATAGTGTATTTAGCAGGAGAGGCTTCATGGGCTATAGAAGCACCTGCTGTCATCAGAAAACTCAATGTGTGTTTTACCTGCTGAGATGTGTCTTCAACAGTGATGTCACACCCATCTTGGCAGTCAAAACCAATAGATAAAAGGGTTCTGCAGAAGACACAGACTTTATTTCATACCACCAAACGTTTGTAATAATGGAAACTGGACTTATTGCATACTTTAATACAGTAGCTGCACATACTCCAATGGGGCAAGGTCTTGTCACATTGGGACATTCCAGGCTTCCAACATTCTGACCATCAGGACAAACATGTCTGCGGTCAGGATGGTGTGACAGTCCTGCTTAAATTGGGAAAGCTGTGAGATACTATTTGAATATTATTTAATTGGCCCAGTGGTTCCCAAACTTTCTTGAATGTTGGTTCCCTATAATATCAACTTTTTTTTGCATGACACTCCTAGGCCAAAAGTTTCTTATAGAGAAATTCACATTTATTTTATTACAGTAAGCAAATTGTGCTAACTATAATTTTATTAGGTTTAATTATGTGTATTGGGAGACTCTATAGCTGTTGATATAGATGGCAGCAGTGTTGATGGAAGTCAGTCCAGACAATGAATAGCTTAACCAGGTCTTTGGTTTATTAACCAGGTAGAACAACAGGGTGTGAGATGACACACAGTTAATGCAGTATAACTCAGTCTCAGACACATGCGGAATGATGCAGATCCAGCCAGGAGCTGGTTAACAAAGGTAGCGTGCTGTGTTTGGACTTTGCACAGGGTAATATACATGCAGTGGTGGCAGTGGGACTTGTAGTTCTTCCAGCGGTGGTGACACAGCATTGGCACCACTGCATCATTATAGCTCAGTGAGACACTCGTGGGCACATGGAGGAAGAAGAATGCTTGCTATTCCGCACATGCACAGAAGGGTCAGAGGTCACGCAGGAAAGGTGAGTGCACCTCTATTACTGTGGGAACGGAATGAGGACCTAGGAGACATGGTGGACAGGGCTGTACTTTGGTTTGTGATTACCAGCCACTATCACTGGTTTTTCCCATCACATTGACCATAAATAATTTGATTTGGTCCTAGATCACCAACCTATGGCACTCCTGCAAGTGCCCCGTGGCACCCTGTTTCGAAACCACTGCATAAACCTATATAACTCACATACCAACTCTACACTAAAAGGCTGTTCATAAAGGACAATTTCAGGAGGATGATACTGCCTGTTTGTTTGTGCTTAATACATTGGCTGGTAATTCAATGGAATAAATATAATTAAATTTTTATGGAAATATTGACATCACAAATTGGTCACATTTGCAATTTGGCAGCATTTCCAGCTGGAACGGGTTATATTTGCACTACATTTAGCTTATCTCACCTTTCTATAGTTGGCAGTAGATGGATATATATTTATATACATGTCATGACAGTAAACGTGCCAGGATTGTTTGTTTTTAAACTCTGCTTAAGCAAAAACTTGGAACACACATAAATTATGGCGAGTAAAAAAAGTAATAGATCCTTCACTGGTACGAATTTCAGTCATGATAAAAAGAAGCACTTATGAGAAAATTCTGATGTTTGAGACAGGTCCCAGGTGTGCTTTGCTACATAATCACATATCATGAATTGTTTCTCTCACCGAAACTAGGAATCCTGGGTAATGAAATGCAAATTAGCGCAGTGACTGGCACATTTTTATTATGGCTTTGAAATACTCTCCCATGACAGCAATCGTAATGATGGTAAAGTAGATAAGAATAATAATACACAAGGGCATATCTATAATATGTTGAGTTTGTCCCAAGCATAATCTTCTTATTTTAGGGATGACCAAAGAGCTTGTTTTTCTTTAAGAGACATGATATTTTTCTTGACAATAATACTATACATAATCTTCTTCACTATCATAGTATCATTTTTTTTTTTTTTTTTACATAAAGGGGTTTCACACTAATTTTTTTTCTTATGTTTATCACATTCCCCTCCAACAGTAACATATTTCACTATAATGCAGAAACCACAATAACCATAGTGGTTCAGCAGTGCCGCTGATCTCTCGTCTTTTGTTCTGGATCATGGCTCTAGGATCTCATATGTGTGCTGCATGGCAACCAGAAAATATCACATGCGACCCGGTGCAGTGTAATTAAGGACGGAATGAGATGCCGTGCCATCGTTCATTACACCGGTTAGTGTGTACGGCCAATCTCCGCTGGTCCAGGCCGAAGGGAATTTGTCCCAAACATCGGGAATGATTGGCCGTTGCTCTAATGGGTACACGCCTTCACTCCTTGAGGTCTTCCTAGTAAACGATAAGAATAATTAAACACATAAACAAAAAGTAAATAAATAATATAAATATCATCTTGATTAAATATATTATAAAGGTACTGTATACACATATGGAATCTCTGCAGGTCAAAACTATCATTTGTAGGGGAGCTTCAAGAGAGGAGGAGGTCTATGTGCAGACTCAGTCTGGGCCCCCTCCTCTCTAGCCAGCTGTACTGTAGACTGGGCACTAGGGTCACCAGGGGAAACTAGTGCTGTCCCAGAGTCTTGTGCCAATGTACGCAGGTCTTTTCCCAGTGATTTCTGCAGTGCTGCTGCTGCTGACGTGGGACTCTAAAGTGTGATTACTAAAAAACAAAGGAGCACGGTGTGTGCAGTGTGTGCCCCCTGGACCCCGGGGGCTCATGTGCACTGCACACACTGCACCCATTCTAAATTTGCCAGTGATAGCCTAATTATGTAAATATAAGGGAATGGGTGGCACTGGGCAGTGTTCCCATAAATGGGGGCCTTCTCCCCATTTTCTGGGAGTGCCGAGGCCAGTCTTCCATTGCAGATTTACTGGCATGGGAAGCCTGAACAGCCCGGCCATCCTGAGTAGCCTGATGCAGCAGCAGCGGATCACACAAGCTGGCAGGAGGCGTCTATGTACACAAGATGCCTCCTGTAGCATTAGCATATTTTAGCACAGTAGTCGCATCTAAAGACGGCTACAGCGTTCATCTCTGAATCACACCCTCTGTACTGTGATCCCTCTTTGCTTGACTCCATGTACAGCTACAGATGGAGCCTCCCTTATCTTTGCTGGCTGAGGCGTTAGTCACGATCATGGATACACAGCGTGCCTGGGTGCAAGGAGGCTTCCCTAGTTGTAGGGAGGTGCACAGAGTATTTGGCGTTTCCTTTGAGTTTAATGCCTACGAACATCCACCAGACGTCACTTTTTAAAGTCACCATTGCGCATGCGTGTGGTCTCCATTAAAATACAATACTGAACTACAGCGCAAGAACTACTTTACTGGAGCTGCAGTATGCTACAGTATTTCAAATACAGTATATATAATACTGTGTATAGTACAGTATATACAGACGCAAATAGTACAGTATATACAGAAGCAAATGAACGTGATAAAGCTACAGTATAATCCATTGATGTTAGGGATATGTGAGCATCCAAGTCCCGCAGACAAACCAACTGTTATGATTCCAGCACTCTGGTCAGAGGAGATCTTATGGCAAGGACCGGAGCACTGGAACGGAATGCTGGGGAAGGGAGCAGGACAGGAAAATAGCCCCTGGCGCCCTAACTCTGTTGTCTCACCCGTGTTGTCAGAAATCCCCTGCGAGACTATGGTTTCTTGAGCCCTTGGCAGCCGCGTTTGAAGGGCGGATTATGTCTGCCCAACTTCGATGCCCCCCGGTCTTAATGAGAGACAAAGGGAAACCCAAGACAGGGTGATAACAAGAGGCCCTCTAACTAAACAACCAGGCCAGGGGCTAAGCAAACTCAAAACTATAATATGTGCGGAGAAACCGCCAGGGAAAAGGACAACCAAAATATCCACTTGTCCAATTCTCCTACCCGGCACCGCCGAGTACCAGAGAGGACTTGTGGAAGCGGAACCCTCCGCAAATGCTCCAAACACAAAATATAAAAGGTAAAGCGGCTGAGCCGCAACACATGGCAGAGCCGCAACTCACGAACACCACTGGATATAAAACGGTGATCAGTCAGGACTCCAGGGAACCAAATGACCTCTTGGGATGAGATGACAACTCCCGAATACCGGACTTCTGAGGACTGGAATGACCGGATACAGCAGGACTGGAAACAGACTCTCAGCAAACAAAGGCAGCATGCAGGAAGCTATTACCGGCGTCTGTGAGAAGCCCTGGGAGTGTATTTAACAAGGAGTCCTCCAATCAGCTGCTAAAGGCTGATTAGAATAAATGCTGTGCAGCTGCCTTGCTGCACGGCCAGAGAGCAGGTGAATATCTTAATTTCCTAAAGTCTAGCAACGGGGAACGCGGTCCGCCAGTGGCGTCCCCGTTGCTAGGGTCCGTGCGGCTCAGCGCGCCCGGCGTCTAGCGTTGCTAGGGAGCCGGCGGCTGTACGCGCACGGCGTCTCTAGTTGCTAGGCGCCGGGCCGCGCAGACAGGCGGACCCCGGCGCCTAACAGTACCCCCCCCTTGAGGAGGGGTCAAGGAACCCCTAAAGCCAGGTTTCTGAGGAAATTCCCGAAAAAATGCCCTCTTGAGCCTCGGGGCATGAAGATCCTTATCCAGGACCCAAGACCTTTCCTCCGGACCATAGCCTTTCCAGTGAACTAGAAAATACAGCCGACCCCGGGACAATTTGGAATCGAGAACCTTCTCTACCAAGAACTCCTGTTGTCCCTGTACATCCACTGGAGATCTACCCTGAGAGATCTTCCGAGGAAATCTACTGGAAGAAACGTATTGTTTCAACAGGGAACAATGAAACGTATTTCCAATCCTGAGAGATCTTGGTAAACGTAACCGAAAGGCAACTGGGTTGACTCTTTTAATAATAAGAAATGGCCCAATAAATTTGGGTCCCAGTCTAGCCGAGGATTGTCGAAGCCTGATGTTGCGAGTCGACAACCACACCCTATCTCCCACCTTAAAAGTGCAAGGACGACGCCTTGGACCTTCTCAACGGTGAGATTACGGTGGAAGAAATCACCCAGACTATACTCATGCAAAAAACCGGCAAATCTCCGGGCCCAGATGGGTTCACCGCTCTCTACTACAAGAAATTCTCTGCCCTTCTCTCCCCCCACCTACACTCTCTCTTCAACGGGATTGTCCAAGGCGACCCTTTTCCCCCTGAGATGCTAGAGGCTAGAATTGTGGTGATCCCCAAAGAAGGCAAGGACCCCCTTAATTGCGCAAGCTATCGCCCCATATCCCTCCTGAACCTAGACCTGAAAATCTTCGCTAAGATCCTGGCCAACCGTCTTAACCCATACCTCCCTTCCCTTGTTCACTACGACCAAGTAGGCTTTATCCCGGGCCGCCAGGCAAGAGACAACACCAGACGTGCCATTGACCTTATACATATCTCTAATTCCAGGAGATGCCCCACGATCATGCTTTCCTTAGATGCCGAAAAAGCATTTGACCGGATCTCCTGGGACTTCTTGAGACCCACCTTGGAGGCCTATGGCTTGTCCGGTGGCTTCCTCACCAGCATCCTAGCATTATACTCCACCCCCTCGGCCACCGTCCTTATCAATGGTACCCCATCCGCCCCACTTAGCATCTCCAATGGCACACGTCAGGGCTGCCCCCTCTCCCCCCTAATATTTGCCCTTATTATAGAACCCCTTGCCTCTCAAATTAGAACACATCCAGATATACACGGAATAAAGGTAGGCCCCACAGATCCCAAAATCTCCCTCTTCGCAGATGACATCCTACTCTCCCTGACCCAGCCCCTTATTTCACTCCCAAACCTATTCTCGGTTCTACAAGCCTATAGCCTCATCTCAGGCTACAAGATCAACTACTCCAAATCTGAGGCCATGATGCTACATATCCCCCAACACCAGGCGGAGTCCCTTCGCACCAATTTTAAATTTAAATGGCAACCCTCAAAGATAAAATACCTAGGGATATACCTAACCCCGCGTTACGACTCCCTCTTCCGGGAAAACTTCCCACCCCTTCTTACCAACACACTAGCCGACCTGACCTCTTGGAACAGTCTCTTCATCTCATGGCTGGGCAGGATCATAGCAGTTAAAATGACCATAATCCCCAAATGGCTCTACCTTTTCCAGACTCTCCCTGTGGCGGTCCCGGCCCCCTTCCTCCGCAATATCCAACGAGCCCTTGTGCGCTTTATTTGGAACCACAGACCTCCCCGCATTGCTGCCAACACCCTGAAAAGAGCAACCTCCATGGGAGGCAGAGGACTTCCCGATGTCAAATTATACTACCTCGCCTCCCACTTATCCCACATTGTCACTTCCTACGCTCCTCCAGGATCGGTTTCTTGGCTGGACATCGAAGCAGCCTTCATTGGCATCCCAGATCTGACCCCCCTATGGGGACTCCCCTCTGCCTCTCGACCCCCAACCTCTAAACTTCTTCCCACCATCAAATTCAACCTCAAAACCTGGGACACCCTCTCTCTGAAGTGGGGTCTCACTACTACACCCTCACCCTTAACCCCCATCTGGCAGAACCCCATGTTTCCCTCCGGACTCTCAGCTACGAGATCCCGGACGTGGATAACTCTGGGCCTTAAATTCCCAATCGACTTTGCCGATCGAGGCCAATGGCTGTCCCTCCCGGACCTCCAGCAGAAAACCCCCTCACAGCCACTCAACCCCTTTCAATTCTTACAAATACGCCACTTTTTAACCTCCCTCCCTTCCACCGCCTTACTCCGTGCCCTTACTCCCTTTGAATCCCTATGTGTCAACTCCCACTCCTCCAAAGGCACAATCTCCCAACTTTACTCTCTCCTACTGGATTTTTCCCTGCCCCTATCCCGGCCCCATGAACTTGCATGGGAACGGGACCTCGGGCCCCCACCTGAAACTCAGGATTGGGAGGACATGAGACTAGGGATTGCTAAAAGCTCTATTGCCACCGCCTTTAAGGAAACGGCCTACAAAGTTTATTACCGCTGGTACTATACCCCCGACCGTCTTAACAAATTTTTCCCGTCCTCCTCTCCAGCCTGCTGGAGGAACTGTGGGGAGAGAGGTACTATGCTCCACATATGGTGGACCTGCCCGGTTATCGTCCCCTTCTGGGATCTGGTCCACTCCCTCCTCAACTCACTTCTAGAATCCCCTGTAATGAAAGACCCTTGGGTCTCCTTACTGTGTTATCCCCCCCCACTCCTCAATAAATTCTCCCAAAAGCTGACCTCACACATTCTAGCCGCAGCTAAATCACTGATCGCCCTCAACTGGAAGAACCCCTTACCACCCTCCCTACTATCCCTCAAAGCTAAAATCTGGCACATCGCCTCAATGGAAAAGATAACCTATTACCTCCACGACCGGGGCCACGTCTTCGAGCAGGTCTGGGCTCCCTGGCTCGCCGCTGAACGTGGTTAGCCGGCTCCCTCCACCTGCTCCAGCTCCTCCCGTAGACCCATGGGCACCCACTTACTTCTCCCTTTGACATTCCTCCTTATCTCATCTCCTATCTTTCTCAATTATCTCTTCCTCCTATTACCCTCTTTGTCCGTGTCTCTTCTCCGTTTCCTCCCCCCCCTATTATGACCGTCCTGTTCTCAAGACTTATATTATGTATGGTTACAAATGTGGTTATTTCCCCCCCCCCCCCCCCCTGTTTCTCTTCTCCCCCCCCCCCCGATTCCCATGTTTGAACTTGATTGTTTTTCCCATACCAATTAACCCTGTTACTCACTGGAAAACTGTGGTCTATTTTGGACACTGGCTATGTTGGCCATATGTCCCTTGTACTCCTAGAATGCCTTCTTTATGTACCTGACCACGCAAAAATAAAGAATTTCAAAAGTGCAAGGACGTCGGAGCCTGTCAGAAAATTTCTTCTCTCGAAAGGCCGCTTTTCTGAGAGCAAGGTGCACCTTTTTCCAAATGGCTCTGAGATGGGAGGTTAAGGATAGCGAGGAGACTGAGGAATGATGAAAAAAAGAATTAGCTCTGGGGTGAAAACCAAAAACTGAAAAGAATGGGGACTCTTTAGTGGAGGAATGACAAGAATTATTGTAAGCAAATTCAGCCAACGGAAGAAACTCGGACCAATCATTCTGGAGTTTGGCTGAATACAAGCGCAAATATTGTTTCAATGATTGGTTAACTCGTTCGGTTTGCCCGTTGTATTGTGGGTGGTAACCGGATGTTAACGACAATTTCATCTTCAATGAGGCACAAAAACATTTCCAGAATTGTGCGATGAATTGTGGACCCCGATCAGAAACAATATCAGTAGGCAACCCATGAAGCCTGAATACATGGCGGAGAAACAAAACTGCCAACCCTTGGGCAGAAGGCAATCGGGGAAGAGCAATAAAATGAGCCATTTTACTAAAACGGTCCACTACCACCCATATGACTCGGAATCCGGCTGAAAGGGGAAGGTCAACCACAAAATCCATGGAAATATGAGACCACGGCCTGAGAGGAACATTTAAGGGCATAAGTTGCCCGATGGGCAAGGTACGGGGAACCTTATGCTGTGCACAAACCTGACATGAATAAACAAATTCCTTGACGTCTTTAGAAAGACCAGGCCACCATACTGAGCGAGAGACTAACTCCAATGTCTTAGAGACTCCTGGATGCCCTGAAACTTTGTTATCATGGAATTCCGTTAAAACAGTAGCTCTCAAAAACTCAGGGACGTAAAGACGACCAGCAGGAGTAATTCTAGGAGCTTGGTGTTGAAGCTGTTTTAACTGGGTAAATAAATCTTGTGTGAGGCCCGCCCAGATAACCGAAGATGGAAGTATGGGGGTAACAGGATTGTTATTGTGAACCGGAAGAAAGCTACGTGACAGGGCATCAGCCTTAGTATTCTTGGAACCAGGCCTGAAAGTGATTATAAATTTGAAACGCGTAAAAAATAATGCCCAACGTGCCTGCCGGGCATTAAGCCGCTTAGCCGATTCAATGTATTGCAGGTTCTTATGGTCAGTCAATACCGAAATAGTATGTTTTGCTCCCTCCAGCCAATGCCTCCACTCCTCGAAAGCCCACTTTACCGCCAGTAACTCCCGATTACCAACGTCATAGTTGGATTCAGCGGAGGAGAATTTCCTGGACATAAAGGCACAAGGATGTAACTCCAGAGACTCCGGATCCTTTTGAGAAAGGATAGCCCCCACTCCAACCTCCGAGGCATCAACCTCCACCACAAAGGGCAATTCCGGATTAGGATGTCTGAGGACTGGAGCTGAGACAAAGGCTTGTTTCAAGGCCCGGAAGGACAACTCAGCTTCACGCGACCAGTTGGTAGGATCCGCTCCTTTCTTTGTCAGAGCTACAATGGGAGCAACCAGGTCAGAAAAAGAATGAATGAACCTCCTATAATAATTCGCAAACCCTAAAAAGCGCTGAATTGCTTTTAAATTGGTGGGTTGCGCCCAACTAAGGATGGCCTGGAGTTTCTTTGGTTCCATGGAAAATCCCTGAGGGGAAATTATGTACCCTAAAAAAGATACTTCCGTGACATGAAACTCACACTTCTCCAGCTTGGCATATAAATGATTCTCACGTAACTTTTGAAGAACCAGACGCACCTGGGTAACATGTTGTTCCATTGATTCAGAAAAAATCAGGATGTCGTCTAAGTAAACGACCACGAATTTCCCTAGGAAGTCACGGAGCACATCGTTAATGAGGTCTTGAAAAACTGCCGGAGCATTGGACAGGCCGAACGGCATCACCAGGTATTCGTAGTGACCCGACTGAGTACTGAAGGCCGTTTTCCACTCATCTCCAGATTTAATTCGGATGAGGTTGTACGCTCCTCTAAGGTCAATTTTAGAAAAAATCACAGCAGAACGTAACTGATCAAAGAGTACAGAAATCAACGGCAAAGGATAGGTGTTTTTAACTGAGATCTTATTCAGGGCTCTAAAATCAATGCAAGGTCTAAGCGAGCCATCCTTTTTCTCCACAAAGAAGAAGCCTGCACTTAAAGGAGATTTTGATGGTCTAATAAATCCTTTCTCAAGGCTCTCCTTTACATAATCATTCATAGCCGCAGTTTCTGGCCCGGATAATGCATATAATCTTCCCTTTGGCAATGCGGCACCAGGAATTAACTCAATAGCACAATCATAAGGCCGATGGGGAGGCAGAATGTCCGCATTGCCTTTGGAGAAAACATCAGCAAACTCCTGGTATTCCACCGGAATGAGTTCTGGAATGATAGCTGCTACTCTGACTGGAAACGTGATACATTCCTTATCACAAAAAGTACCCCATTGTGAAATCTCCCCCGACCGCCAATCAATGGTGGGATTATGAAAGGCCAGCCAAGGGTGACCCAGAACAACTGGAACTGCTGGGCAATGTGTAAGAAAGAACTCGATTTTCTCGGAATGTAGAGCTCCTACTGTAAGTAGTACAGGGGGTGTACGGAGAGAAATAATCCCATTAGACAGCGGATTCCCATCTAAGCCATGCATGGTGACACACCTACCCAAAGGTAACTGAGGAATGCCTAAGGCCTTAGCCCAAGTTAAATCCATAAAGTTTCCTGCAGCTCCACTGTCAACAAAAGCCGACACCGAAGAACTGAGGCTGCCAAAGGAAACTTTAACTGGGACTAAAAGGGAGTTATTCGAGGAGATAAGCTGCAGACCTAGGTGAACCCCCTCACAATTCACCTGGTCAAAGCGTTTCCCGACTTGTTCGGACAATTACGAGCAAAATGTCCCTTACCCCCACAGTACAGACAAAGACCAGAATTTTGCCTTCTGGCTCTTTCTTCAGGAGACAGCCGGGAGAGACCCATCTGCATGGGCTCCTCTACGTCTTCAGGAATGGAATATACACACGGACTTGACCTTACAGGTGCTCCTTTTTCAGCCCTCCGCTCTCTGAGACGACGATCAATCTTAATAGAAAGCTCCATGAGTTTATCGAGAGTCTCAGGAGTGGGGTACTGAAGGAGACTGTCTTTTATAGACTCTGATAAGCCGAGGCGAAACTGACTGCGCAGGGCTGGGTCATTCCAGCCACAGTCGTTCGACCAACGGCGAAACTCTGTACAATAAACCTCCGCAGGATTTCTACCCTGTCTGAGAGCGCGCAACTGACTTTCAGCGGACGCCTCTCTATCAGGGTCATCATACAAGAGCCCTAAAGACTCAAAAAAGGCGTCAACTGACAACAATGCCGGATCCTCTGCTCTTAAACCAAATGCCCAGGTCTGAGGATCCCCCTGGAGCAAAGAAATAATAATCCCGACCCGCTGAGATTCAGTACCCGAGGAAGTCGGTCTTAAACGAAAATAAAGTTTACAGGATTCTTTAAAATTAAAAAACTCTTTTCTATCACCAGAAAAACGGTCAGGCAAATGCATCTTTGGTTCAGGGACTACCCTTGGGGAAGCTCGCAAAAGATCTTCCTGCGACTTCACCCGAAGAGAAAGATCCTGAACCATCTGAGTAAGTTCTTGAATCTGGCTGACTAAGAGCTGACCAGGATTTGGCCCTAAACCTGTTGGATTCATGAGGCCGATAAACTCTCACAAAACTGAATGAGAAAAAATTAAACCCCGTTTAATTTTATGTTTTGGTATGGCCGGTAATAATGTTATGATTCCAGCACTCTAGTCAGGGGAGATCTTATGGCAAGGACCGGAGCACTGGAACGGAATACTGGGGAAGGGAGCAGGACAGGAAAATAGCCCCTGGCGCCCTAACTCTGTTGTCTCACCCGTGTTGTCAGAAATCCCCTGCGAGACTATGGTTTCTTGAGCCCTTGGCAGCCGCGTTTGAAGGGCGGATTATGTCTGCCCAACTTCGATGCCCCCCGGTCTTAATGAGAGACAAAGGGAAACCTGAGACAGGGTGATAACAAGAGGCCCTCTAACTAAACAACCAGGCCAGGGGCTAAGCAAACTCAAAACTATAATATGTGCGGAGAAACCGCCAGGGAAAAGGACAACCAAAATATCCACTTGTCCAATTCTCCTACCCGGCACCGCCGAGTACCAGAGAGGACTTGTGGAAGCGGAACCCTCCGCAAATGCTCCAAACACAAAATATAAAAGGTAAAGCGGCTGAGCCGCAACACACGGCAGAGCCGCAACTCACGAACACCACTGGATATAAAACGGTGATCAGTCAGGACTCCAGGGAACCAAACGACCTCTTGGGATGAGATGACAACTCCCGAATACCGGACTTCTGAGGACTGGAATGACCGGATACAGCAGGACTGGAAACAGACTCTCAGCAAACAAAGGCAGCATGCAGGAAGCTATTACCGGCGTCTGTGAGAAGCCCTGGGAGTGTATTTAACAAGGAGTCCTCCAATCAGCTGCTAAAGGCTGATTAGAATAAATGCCGTGCAGCTGCCTTGCTGCACGGCCAGAGAGCAGGTGAATATCTTACTTTCCTAAAGCCTAGCAACGGGGAACGCGGTCCGCCAGTGGCGTCCCCGTTGCTAGGGTCCGTGCGGCTCAGCGCGCCCGGCGTCTAGCGTTGCTAGGGAGCCGGCGGCTGTACGCGCACGGCGTCTCTAGTTGCTAGGCGCCGGGCCGCGCAGACAAGCGGACCCCGGCACCTAACACCAACAAATAAAATTAGTAATGTATACAGACACAAATGAACGTGTTACAGGTATGGTCCATTGATGCTAGTGATATGTGAGCGTCCAAATCCCGTTGCCATTACGGCATAATCAAAACCAATGGGAAGGGATCACTACTTACATTTACACATGAGCTTATGTATCTGTCATGAGGTGTCGTGTCTGAGTGATGAAGTGTGCCGCTTCCCATGCCTAGAGTCCTGGGTGCAATTCCCAAAGTGCATGTTAATTTTTTTCCTGACATTATTAATTTGTAATATACCTTCACATTCAATAGAAGTGTGCACACAGGTTTTACATAAATCAGGGCAAAGCTGCAAGAGCATCTCATTCCACTATCTAAAATACACAGCGGCTATAGGGATAAGCGAGCCATTAGGGCAGGGGTGGGGAACCTCCGGCCCGCGGGCCGTATTCGGCCCGCGAAGCCATTTGGTCCGGCCCACCAGCTGGTGTCAGTGAGACACGCTGCCGCTCAGTCCGGCGGCAGCGTGTCTCAGCTGTCAGAACAGGGAGACGGAGGAGAGCGCGGCTGTCGAGTGGGAGCGGTGGCGTGTAGTACTTCAAACCAGCCGCCGGTCCGTGAGCCAATGAGAGCTCGCGGACCGGCAACCAATCAGGAGCTGCGGCTGCCGGTCCGCGAGCTCTGATTGGCTCTCGAACCAGCGGCTGGTTTGAAGTACTACACGGCGCCGCCGCTCCCACCCGACAGCCGCGCTCTCCTCCGTGTCTCACGGTAAGCAGCACGGAGGGGAGGGGGGAGGGGTGAGGGCATCTGCATACCTGGCACTGTGGGGGGCATTTGTATACCTGGCACTGTGGGGTCATCTGTATACCTGGCACTGTGGGGGCATCTGCATACCTGGCACTGTGGGGGCATCTGTATACCTGGCACTGTGGGGGGCATTTGTATACCTGGCACTGTGGGGTCATCTGTATACCTGGCACTGTGGGGGCATCTGCATACCTGGCACTGTGGGGGCATCTGCATACCTGGCACTGTTGGGGGCATTTGTATACCTGGCACTGTGGGATCATCTGTATACCTGGCACTGTGGGGGCATCTGCATACCTGGCACTGTGGGGGCATCTGTATACCTGGCACTGTGGGGGGCATTTGTATACCTGGCACTGTGGGGTCATCTGTATACCTGGCACTGTGGGGGCATCTGCATACCTGGCACTGTGGGGGCATCTGTATACCTGGCACTGTGGGGGGCATTTGTATACCTGGCACTGTGGGGTCATCTGTATACCTGGCACTGTGGGGTCATCTGTATTCCTGGCACTGTGGGGGCATCTGTATACCTGGCACTGTGGGGGGCATTTGTATACCTGGCACTGTGGGGGCATCTGTATACCTGGCACTGTGAGGGGCATTTGTATACCTGGAACTGTGGGGGGCATTTGTATACCTGGCACTGTGGGGGCATTTGTATACCTGGCACTGTGGGGGCAATTGTGGATCTGGCACCGCACTATTGGGGGCATATGTGTATCACGTCCCATTTTAACTGGTCACACCCATTTTTTTGGCGCGTGCGCGCCTCCGGCGCGCACACACAGTACCTCTAAGGGGCATAACTACTGGGGGGCAGGGTAATTTTTTAAGTTGAGAATTTTTGTATGGCCCCCGAAGGATTTTATAAATATCCAAATGGCCCTTGGTAGAAAAAAGGTTCCCCACCCCTGCATTAGAGCATAATCAAGAAACAATGGGAATGGATCACTGCTTACATTTACACATGAGCTTTTGGATCTGTCGGCATGCGCATGCCTTTTTTTCCTGACATTTTATTAATTTTTTTTCTATTGTAGAATACTGTACCTTTACATTCATTAGAAATACTGTATGCACATAGGTTTTACAGGGCAATGCAGCAGGAACATCTCATTACGCTATCTAAAATACACAGCGACTATGGGTGGGGATAATTGAGTCTTGTCACCATAAGCTGTCTGCTGTACTGTACAGTACATGCATTTGCATCTGGGATGCATTTGTGTGTTTGTAAAAAAAAAATCTGTACAGTATACGGTAGTACTGTAAGTGTAGAACTGTACTGTATTTTGAAATTATATACAAAATATAAGCTTGTCCTGGGATGGTTGAATTCTTGCTGGTTTGCCCTGCTGGCCCTCCTATAGGCCCTTAGCTTCTCCTCATTGCTGGTGAGAGCTTGGTCCTGCCAGCTAACGAGGAGTCTGAGCTCTCTCATAGGGTATGGGCGATCTCTGGCAGCAAGGATTTCAGAGCAGAATACAGACTTACGTGCTGCATACCAGACGTGTATCCCAGAGGTTGTTCACCTTGCGTCCATGATGCAGGATGTCAGTACAAGTGAACTGGTTTATACTGTACAGTATTGTGTGCAACAGCAGACCGTTACAGTAGTTATGGAAACTGTTCTATTCCTGTGTGCATAATCATAGTCAAACTTCCCAATGGTTATGATTATGCCGTAACGGCTACAGGATTTGGACGCTCACACTGTACAATACAGTAATGTATATCCCTAATGTCCATGGACCATAGTTTTAACATGTTCTATAGCAGTGGCTCTAACATGATTTGCATCTGTATACACTATTTATATTAATCAGTCATTCTACGGGAATTATAAACTCACAGAACTCTAATGTAATAAGAACCTTTGTTTTACACGTTCGCTTGCATCTGTATACACTATTTTAATTGATTGATTTATTGGTTAATTTTTGGGTGAATTAATGATTTCTGCAGAACAGAGAATTAATAATTTCTGCTGAACATGATATTTAGCCAACACCTCCCCCCAGCCCCTTCCCCCTTCCCTGGGAGCCTGCTCATTTCACAGACAGGGAGGGAGGTCAGTTTACAATAAATTTGCAAGAAAGTACTGTATGTAAATGAAGATCAGATAGAGAACTGTAATCGCTTTGATGGAGACACGAGATCATGTGTAAATGTTAGCAGTGATCCCTTCTCATTGATTTTGCTTATGCTGTGCTATGGGACTTGGACGCTCAAATACAGTACAGCACAGATTCTCTAATGTCAATGAACTACAGTCTACGGGACCTCATTGCCACTGTGTATTTTAGGTAGCGGAATTAAATGCTTCTGCCGCTTTGCCCTGATTTATGTAAAATTTGTGTGCACACTTCTATTGAATGTGAAGGTATATTACAATAGATATAAAAAAATAATAATGAAGTGTCAGGAAAAAATAAACATGCATTCGCACTTTGGGAATCGAACCCAGGACTCGAAGCATGGGAAATGGAAGACTTCACCACTTGCCCACGACACCTCATGATAGATCCACAAGCTCATGTATAAATGTAAGCAGTGATCCCTTCCTATTGGTTTTTGTTTATGCATTACGGGACTTGGACACTCATACTGTACAATACAGTAGATCCCTACCATCAATGGACCATAGTTTTAACATGTTCTATAGCAGTGGCTCCAACATGATTTGCGTCTGTATACACTATTTTTATATATTGCTTTGTTTATGGGACTTGGACGCTCCCATATAGTAACACAGTAATGGACCAGTGTTTTAACACATTCATTTGCATCTGTATAAACTAATCTTTTTTATTGATTCTCTCCATCTGACCATTGGTCTGTTTTTACAGTACACAGTATAGTAACATTACAGTCGTCACTGACCATTTTCCAGAGCTTGTAGATGAATCCACCGCCATTTGCTCTAAAGTACTGGATTAGTGGAGCATTAGCCACCCAGTGGTGGAGCTGTGTATTGCATGCTGAGTATGTAGTCGTGCCTCAATGCGTCTGTCCGTGCATAGACTCAACAACCTAAGCTATCGTCTAGGTGCGACTAAACCTCAGTTTAGGCAGAGAAACGGCAAAGATGAGGGATGCTCCATCTGTATTCTACTGTGCAGAGCTCCACTGATCAATATATAATGGCAAAGAACAGATTAGTGCAATACAATTTTCTGTTTCCAAAAAGAAACATTATTTAATTCAGATTAAATTCATTTCTTGCTCTGATACTCAGGGGGGTCATGCAATAGGCTCTAATATTACGGATCCAACAGGATTTCAGCAGGATCGCCACTAAATGTAAAGTGACAATCAGTTATAAGACTGGTTTTGCCTTGTAACTGATCACTGCTTCAAATTCAGCCGCAAATTCGCTGAAAACCCATTGGTTTCTTAAGATTGGAATCTACAACCCCCTCAATGTCTGACAAAATGTGAACAAAAGAGTGTGAATTGGTATTTGAGCAGCCCTTTTTTGCTGTACATTGTTTGGGGATGTGTGGATGACTTAAAGTGATAAAATTAACGATCACTTATACACTACAGTCTAAGCACCTGAACCAAGTGAGAATTTCTTTTTTCCTGCATAGTAGTGATCAGCATTTGACGCATATATGGAAACAGCTGGAGATGAAAATGACAAGAGATTATAGTAAATAGTGACAGTAGCTCAGTCGCACACGGCATGGCGTTACATTGTATCTTGTGAGATGGATGCTGAAACACTAAAGCTTGCTCTCTGGAGTGCTACACATATTCCGCTTATTTCCTGTTCTGTATCTGCCAGAAAACATATTCCAGCCAAAAGCTTTGTGTTGTAGTTTATTGTATCATCATTTCACACTGTTTAGATAACATCAGGCAATTCACTTTATGGGACAGCGGGACATTTCTCTTCTTAACAACGACAAAAATGCTTCTCCTAGGACTCGGAAGAGCAGGAGGGCAGGGTTGCAGGCCACAGAACACTGTGCTGGTTGTCTGAGAGCAGATCAATTGCAGCATGCAGGTAATTTCCCAACACCTAGAGAAGCCAGCTAGCCAACAACACTGAAATTTTATCTAAACTGGTAGACAAGGAGCATTTTTCTGACAATATACAGTATGCGTTAATGGAAAAGTGTGCTGCAAAATCATCAATGTAGAAAACTATTTTATCTTTAATTTAAAATCATACTTACCTACTTTTAAACTCATCCCTCCAGGAGATCCAGAGGGGGAAGTAGAGGTGGGAGGTGCAGGCGGCTTTTGGGCAGACGTGCCCCTCACTGTGCAATATCATAATTTGGCAGTGGAGCCATGATCACATGATGAAGCCCCCACACCATGAAGCTTAGTCTACTCATAAGTGATAGTCTCCCAGGAGGATACAGTTAGCATCCCGGCACTGTGAATGCTGGCAGTGAGGTGATCGATCCCGGCCTCCTGAAGGTAAGTTTTGGGGTGAGGGTTAGGACTCGGGGTGGTGGGGAAGGGGGTGGGGGGGGAGTAGGGTTATGCACCAGAGGGGGGGGGGGTTAGCCATAGCCACCACCCCCTGTGTCCTTAGCCCTAGCCACCACCCCCTGGGATTAGCCATGGTCGACACCACTTGTGTCCTTAGCGCTAGCCGTCACCCCAGGCGAGTTAGTGTAGAGGGCATGGTAGGGGTACATTAATTACCCCGTCCATTATTGGCATTCTAAAAGTAGGGATGTCACAGTCGGTCATGGGACACATGGCATCCTGACTGTCGGTAACGCGTATCGCACCCCTCCCAGGCATTATGCAAGTATGTTTGAAATTTAAAGAATAAGTCCATCTGAGCACACCTGCAGCAGTTGGGTGCTGAAGATGAGTGCACTACTGCGCTGTTTACTATCTCCTTGCATTGACTTTGGATGGACCCTTTACCAAGATGGTCACCGATTCACTACTGTGCATGGGCGACCCCAGGAAACTCACTGTACTGAGTTTCACAGTCATGCACAGTATTGCAGTGGTAAAAAGAAATATAACCAGGCGCTAGTAAATCATCACCATGTCCTGGTGATCAAATATTAGTATTAAAAAATAAAAATTATTTTATATTTATGCTGCAGGCGAGAGCTTGACTTGGGGTAGAACAAGTCAAAAAGAACCGGCACTTGGAAATTCCAAGTACCAATAACCAGAGAACACTTAACAAATCCCCTCTTGCGCTATAAATGATATGGTATGGCTAAGAGTTCAATAAATCAAACTTGTTATTCCATATATTTTATATATTTTAATACATAAAAAAATAAATAAGAATTTACTCACCGGTAATTCTATTTCTCGTAGTCCGTAGTGGATGCTGGGTACTCCGTAAGGACCATGGGGTATAGACGGGCTCCGCAGGAGACTGGGCACTCTTAAAAGAAAGATTAGGTACTATATCTGGTGTGCACTGGCTCCTCCCTCTATGCCCCTCCTCCAGACCTCAGTTAGGGAAACTGTGCCCGGAAGAGCTGACATTACTAGGAAAGGATTTGGAATCCAGGGTAAGACTCATACCAGCCACACCAATCACACCGTACAACTCGTGATAACTATACCCAGTTAACAGTATGAACAATAACTGAGCCTCTCTCAACAGATGGCTCATACAATAACCCTTTAGTTAAGCAATAACTATATACATGTATTGCAGAGAGTCCGCACTTGGGACGGGCTCCCAGCATCCACTACGGACTACGAGAAATAGAATTACCGGTGAGTAAATTCTTATTTTCTCTGACGTCCTAGTGGATGCTGGGTACTCCGTAAGGACCATGGGGATTATACCAAAGCTCCCAAACGGGCGGGAGAGTGCGGATGACTCTGCAGCACCGAATGAGCAAACTCAAGGTCCTCCTCAGCCAGGGTATCAAACTTGTAGAATTTTGCAAAAGTGTTTGAACCCGACCAAGTAGCAGCTCGGCAAAGTTGTAAAGCCGAGACCCCTCGGGCAGCCGCCCAAGAAGAGCCCACCTTCCTCGTGGAATGGGCTTTTACTAATTTAGGATGCGGCAGTCCAGCCGCAGAATGTGCAAGCTGAATCGTGCTACAGATCCATCAAGCAATAGTCTGCTTTGAAGCAGGAGCACCCAGCTTGTTGGGTGCATGCAGGATAAATAGCGAGTCAGTTTTTCTGACTCTAGCCGTCCTGGAAACATAAAGTTTCAGGGCCCGGACTACGTCCAGCAACTTGGAATCCTCCAAGTCCCTAGTAGCCGCAGGCACCACAATAGGTTGGTTCAAATGAAACGATACCACCTTAGGGAGAAATTGGGGACGAGTCCTCCATTCTGCCCTTTCCATATGGAAGATCAGATATGGGCTTTTACATGACAAAGCCGCCAATTCTGACACACGCCTAGTCCAAGCTAAGGCCAAAAGCATGACCACTTTCCACGTGAGATATTTTAGCTCCACGGTCTTAAGTGGCTCAAACCAGTGGGATTTTAGGAATCCAACACACGTTAAGATCCCAAGGTGCCACTGGAGGCACAAAAGGGGCTGAATATGCAGCACCCCTGTAACAACGTCCGAACTTCAGGCAGTGAAGCCAGTTCTTTTTGAGAGAAAAAGGGATAGGGCCGAAAACTTGGCCTTTATGGATCCTAATTATAGGCCCATAGTCACTCCTGACTGTAGGAAGTGCAGGAATCGACCCCCCTGGAATTCCTCTGTAGGGCCTTCCCGGCCACACACCAAGCAACCTATTTTCACCATATACAGTGAAAAAGTCTTGCTGTCACGTCTTTCCTAGCCTTTATCAGCGTAGGAATAACTGCATCCAGAATGCCCTTTTCCGCTAGGATCCGGCGTTCAACCGCCATGCCGTCTAACGCAGCCGCGGTAAGTCTTGGATCAGACAGGGTCCCTGTTGCAACATGTCCTCACTGAGAGGCAGAGGCCATGGGTCCTCTGAGAGCATTTCTTGCAGTTCCGGGTACCGAGTCCTTCTTGGCCAATCCGGAGCAAAGAATATTGTTCACGCTCCTCCGTTTATTACAATTCTCAGCCCTTGGGTCTGAGAGGAAGAGGAGGGAATATATAGACCGACTGGAACACCCACGGTGTTACTAGTGCGACCACAGCTATCGCCTGAGAGTCCCTTGACCCAGCGTAAAACCCTGTTTTATCTTTTTATTGAGGTGGGACGCCATGTAGTCCACCTGAGGCAGTTTCCATCAATTTGCAAAACTGCGTGAAGACTTCCTGATGAAGTCACCACTTTCCCGGGTAGAGGTCGTGTCGACTCCCGGAATGAACACTGCTGACAGTGCGCTTACTTGATTCTCCGCCCAGCGAAGAATTATGGTGGCTTCTACCCTCGCCACCCTGCTCCTTGTGCAGCCCTGGCGGTTTACATGAGCCCCTGCGGTCTGACTGGATCAGAACCGGTTGGTCGCGAAGCAGGAACTCCGCTTGACTTAGGGTGTTGTATATGGCCCTTAGTTCCAGGATATTGATGTGAAGGCAAGTCTGTTGGCTTGACCACAAACCTTGGAATTTTCTTCCCTGTGTAACTGCCCCCCACCCTCGGAGGCTTGCATCCGTGGTCACCAGGACCCAGTCCTGAATGCCGAATCTGCGGCCCTCGAGAAGGTGAGCACTCCGCAGCCACCACAGGAGAGACACCCTGGCCCTTGGGGATAGGGTGAATAACCGATGCATCTGAAGATGTGATCCGGACCACTTGTCCAGTAAGTTCCATTGTCCTTGCATGGAACCAGCCGAAGGGGATGGCCTCGTATGATGCCATCATCCTTCCCAGGACTCGAGTGCAGTGATGCACTGACACCTGTTTTGGTTTTCAATGGATTCCTGACCAGTGTCATGAGCTCCTGAGCTCTCTCTATCGGGAGATAAACCCTCTTCTGGTCTGTGTCTAGGATCATGCCTAGGCGAGGCAGATGAGCTGTAGGAACCAACTGCGACTTCGGAATATATAGAATCCAGTCGTGTTGCCGTTTCACTTCCAGAGAAGGTGATACGCTGTCCAGCAACTGCTCTCTTGATCTCGCTTTTATGAGGAGATCATCCAAGTATGTGATAATAGTGACACCTTGCTTTCGCAGGAGCACCATCATATCCGCCATTACCTTGGTGAAATTGGTAATGACAATCCCGTACCGCAATTCTGAGGTACGCCTGATGAGGTGGATAAATGGGGACACGAAGGTATGCATCCCTTATGTCCCGATTCATTTCAGGCTTGCAATGACCGCTCTTAGCGATTCCATCTTGAACCTGAACCTTTTCAGGTATATGTTCAGGGATTTTAATACAATATGGGTCTAACCGAACCGTCTGGTTTCGGGATTATAACATGGTCGAATAATAACACCCTCTTGTTGAAGGAGGGGACCCTTGACCACCACCTGTTGAAGATACTATTTACGAATTGCAGTTAACACTGGCTCCCTCTCTTGGGGGGAAGCCCGCCGGGTCCTCGGTGAGGGGGCATCTTCTCACAGTCCAGCCTGTATCCCTGCGATACAATTTCTATTGCCCAGGGATCTAACAGGGAGTGATCCCACTTGTGGCTGAACTTACGAAGGCGTGTCCCCACCGGGCCTAGCTCCGCCTGTGGAGCCCCAGCGACATGCGGTGGATTTTTGTAGAGGCCGGGGAGGACTTCTGTTCCTGGGGACTAGCTGTGTTGTACAGCTTCTTTCCTCTGCCCCCGGCTCTGACAAGAAAGGACGCACCTCAGACTTTCTTGTTTCTTTATTCGAAAAGCTGCATTTAATAATGTCGTGCTTTCCTAGGCTGTGCAGGAATATAAGCTGCATTTAATAATGTCGTGCTTTCCTAGGCTGTGCAGGAATATAAGGCAAATATAATTACCAGCTATAGCTGTGGAGACCAGGCCCGAGAACCTTTCTCCACACAATCCTCAGCCTTCCATATGCCTCTTAAGTCGGCATCATCTGTCCAATGTATATTCTACAGGACACGTCAAGCAGAAATCGACATAGCTTTTGTCTCTAGGACCCAGTATACTCATGTCACTTAGGGCATGCTTTATAATTATATATCTATCACTTAAGACAGCATCTTAAAATATTTATATGCATACTAGGGTCTCAATCTCTGCTGATAAGGTACCTGTCCACGCTGCCACAGCGCTATAAACCCATGCCGACACAATCAAACGATCTGGATAGTATACTAGAATGTGCACACTATCTGCAGGATCCCTGAGAATAGCTAGTGCGAACAGGACACCCAAGGGGAAGATTCTCAACACATCCTGGCCCTAGTGGGGAAAGGATACAGCCTGAGAATTCTCTTGTGGGAAGCTGCCGTCTCTTGTCTGGAGATTCCCTCTCTTTTTCCTCATGAGAGGAGGGAAATTTACCTCAGCATTCTTCCCCTTAACATGTGTACTCTCGTGTCAGGGACAGATGAGTCATCAGTGATATGCAAATCATCTTTTATTCCAATAATCATATATTGAATATCTTTTAGCCCTCTTGGCTGTAACTTTGCATTATCGTAGTCGACAGTGGAGTTAAACTCCGTGTCGATACTTTGTTATTTTGGATAGTGAACATAGAGAGACTCTGAAGGACTCTGTGACATAGGGACAGACCAGGGTAGATTTCCTTTCTGTTCCCTAACCTTTTGTGCAATAATTTTACCTCAGCACTTACACATATCCAAACAGGTGTCGGCGTTGTCGACGGAGACACCCTCCCACACACATATCCGCTCTATCACCTCCTTAGAGGAGCCTTTTACCTCAGACATGTCGACACACGCGTACCGACACATCACACACACAGGGGATGCTCTATTTGAAGACAGTTCCCCCACCAGGCCCTTTGGAGAGACAGAGAGAGAGTATGCCAGCACACACCACAGCGCTATATAATACAGGGATGTACACTATACTGAGTGATTTTTCCCCTATAGCAGCTTATATACACAGTTTTGCGCCTAAATTTATGTGCCCCCCCCTCTCTTTTTTACCCTTTGTGTACCAGGATACTGCAGGGGAGAGCCTGGGGAGCTTCCTTCCAGCTGAGCTGTGAAGAGAAAATGGCGCCGGTGTGCTGAGGAAGAAGGCCCGGCCCCCTCAGCGGCGGGCTTCTGTCCTTTTATGTACTTTAATGGCGGGGGTTAATGCACACATACAGTTTATCAGACTGTATTATGTGCTTTTCGCCAAGTAAGGTAATCTAATTGCTGCCCAGGGCGCCCCCCCCCAGCGCCCTGCACCCATCAGTGACCGGAGTGTGTGGTGTGCTAAGGGAGCAATGGCGCACAGCTGCAGTGCTGTGCGCTACCTTAATGAAGACCGGAGTCTTCAGCCGCCGATTTTCAACTTCTCTTCGTTCTTCTGGCTCTGCAAGGGGGACGGCGGCGCGGCTCCGGGACCGGACGACCGAGGACTGGGCCTGTGTTCGATCCCTCTGGAGCTAATGGTGTCCAGTAGCCTTAGAAGCACAAGCTAGCTGCAAGCAGGTAGGTTCGCTTCTCTCCCCTCAGTCCCACGTAGCAGTGAGTCTGTTGCCAGCAGATCTCACTGAAAATAAAAAACCTAACAAATACTTTCTTTTCTAGGAAGCTCAGGAGAGCCCCTAGTGTGCAACCAGCTCTGGCCGGGCACAGATACTAACTGAGGTCTGGAGGAGGGGCATAGAGGGAGGAGCCAGTGCACACCAGATATAGTACCTAATCTTTCTTTTAAGAGTGCCCAGTCTCCTGCGGAGCCCGTCTATACCCCATGGTCCTTACGGAGTACCCAGCATCCACTAGGACGTCAGAGAAATAAATATATATATATATCACGGTTCCAAAATTACACAAGAACCAATTGTCTCCACCAGGTAGACCTATTATTGCTGCCAGAGAATCAATTTTCCAACCAGTGTCAGTCTTCCTAGACAGCATATTGCAACCTCTAATTTTGAAGCACAAGCACTTTATAAAAGACACCATCAATCGGCTGAGGGAGATACGGCAGGTGCCGGGTGGAACCCTCATGTGTGTAGTAGACGTAGTTAGTCTTTATACTAACATACCACATGAGGAAGGTTTAACAGCCATGGAAGCTTTTCTGAGAAAAGAAAACATGGACAGGCTGGACATCCCACTGTTCATGGACCTCTTCCGCATGACCCTAGAAAAAAAATTCTTTTTATTTAATGGCAGATTTTATCGCCAAAAGACGGGGTGTGCGATGGGGAGCATTGCTCCCCATCGTTCGCAAATATCTACATGTTCGAAGAGGAAGAGAAAGTGTTTTTTCAAGAAGAATCAGTCTTCCAATATATTTTATTTTTTTCCCGGTACATAGATGACCTATTCCTCCTATGGACAGGGGGTGTAGAAAGGTTTGAACAGCTTATGCATACTACCAACTCCAGACCGAAGGGTGTCAAATATACTTATCAGACCAGTACAAGCTCCATTCATTATTTGGATGTGCAGATTTCCATCATGGAGGGTACATTGCAGACAGGGGTATACACGAAACCGACAGACAGGAATACCCTGCTGAGAGCCAACAGCCACCACCCTAAGGCCCTCAAAGATGGTCTGCCACGCTCCCAGATGATCAGGGTATCTCGCCTGATCAGTGATCGGGATAAGTTGGAAACGGAGCTCGACAAGATGATTTCGAAATTCAGAGAACGGGGATACGACCGCCAACTCCTTGCCAAGCACAAGCAGGAGGTGATGCAGTTGTCCAGAGAATCTCTTCTTCAACCTAGTAATTGCTCAAAGAGTCATGCCATTCCTTTTATCTCTAGATTCAATACCACGAGCCCGGTAGTGCAGAGAGCGACTAGAGCCTTATGGCCCATCATCGCTTCTGATCAATCGTTACCGACATTTAGGGGGACTCGACCAATGATGTGCTTTTCAAGGGGCAAAAACGTCAAGGATGTGGTGGTCCATTCCGATATTACGGGTTTCCAGGAGATGAAACAACAGGAACAGACCCTCTCAACCTTCCTGACCAGACAGCCTGGATGCTACAAATGCATCAAATGTACTACATGTGAGAACATGATAATTGGCTCCAAATTTGAGAATCCACATCGAGACAAAACGTATAAGATCAACTATGTACTTACCTGCACAACCACTCATATAGTCTACCTCATAAAATGCCCATGTGGACTCCACTATGTGGGCAAATCAGTAAGAACATTAAGGGAGAGGATGGCCCTTCACCGCTCGGCCATCAAACAAGCACTGGCAGGTAAAGAGTCGGAGCAACCAGTGGCAAGACATTTTGTGGCGGCCAATCATACCATGATTGATTTGAAACATATGATTATTGACCATGTACCCAAGCACATCAGAGGGGGAGACAGGGATGGCAAACTTTTACGTTTAGAAACTAAATGGATTTTTGAGCTGAACACAACCAATCCCCACGGTCTGAATGAGAGATTGAACTGGAACATCTTCAAATAAATAGTAGTTGCATAGAACCAATAATTATGTGGGGGTAATAACCTCTGTAACTGCACTAATTAATCAGTGGAGGACTACTATATGCATGTCTGGGACATTCCCTTAGGGGTTTTTCTAGCCTGGTTTCGACAGAGGTGATACTTGGTGACCTTTAGGCTGATCTGACAGGGGGAGTCTGCACATTTCCAGCAGTCTCCTTATATATATTTTTTGAAGTCTTTGCACAGATAAAATATGGAATTATATATAGTTCATTACCAACAGTTTGCATCAGCCTGTTCTATTGAGGACAGTAGTCCAGCGAGTCACATGGGTGATCTCTTTAATTCCCTATTCTTAATTTTAATTGTTTTCAAGTCTATTTAGGGGACCGTGTGTGTAATATGCACCTTCAAGTATCACCTAGTTGAATCAAATGGTTCTTAAACAGTTTGTGTATTCTAGCGGTGGATGGCTCTGTAAGTTACACTGTTTTGCACTTTTTAATTTTTTCTATCAGCGCCGAAGCCCGGCCGTCTTTAGCATCTGGTAACCATGGCAACGACGCACACACAGGGCTCATTGAGTATGACGTCAACTAGGAGAGCCGTAACAGGGAACGGACCACGAGCGGCCGGGCGGGCGTGTTTGGATGCACTTGGCGGGTTTTCTTCTTTAAAAGGTATGAATTTTATTTTGTGTATTGTTGTTCACCTTGACAAAGGGGTGCTTGGACCCCGAAACGTCGGATCACTATTTGTGTGAAATATATTTGACTTTCAAACAGACTTAGAGTGCCGCTTGCTTTATGTTTTATCTATATATATATATATATATATATATATATATTTCACAGATAAACAACTTGACCGGTCAATAAAATCACTAACACTGTATATTCATATATAATATTATAAACTTCCTAAGGAGGTGGATCTAGGCATACTCTGTGCACAGAAAAATATAATGTTATAATGGTAAAGGTAAAACTCAGTCCGTATATTGAATTCAAAAAATCAAATACCAGCTGTAATTTGAACCCATGTAACAAATAGTATCCTTGAGAGTTACTTTATATTGGAGTTCCTCAATGAGTTGCCACTCAGCAAAGAAGAATAATAATGTTAAAAGAAACCGCTCCACACTGGAGCCTTACGTGTGGCTTCCACCTGTAGTAATAGCACAGGAGAGTCCCAATGACAGACTAGGCGGTCTCGGGCTGCGGGAACCGGCACCTGTGCTGGCGCCTGCTGTGCTGATTAATTACCCGACTTCCAAGCTCTGTGAGTCCACACCTCTATGTGCCGTCTGCAAGCACCACAGTCGCAGTCTCTCTCCTCCTGATTTTCGTCTGTCTAGAGACAGTGACGCAGGATGGCAATGCGGTTCTGGGTTCCAAAGCTGGTACAGGGGTCCAATATTCTGCTTCTGATGCGTTTCGCTCCTCTCACGGGGGCTTTAGGAAGTTTATAATATTATATATGAATATACAGTGTTAGTGATTTTATTGACCGGTCAAGTTGTTTATCTGTGAAATATATATATATATATATATATATATTTTATGTATTAAAATATATAAAATATATGGAATAACAAGTTTGATTTATTGAACTCTTAGCCATACCATATCATTTATAGCGCAAGAGGGGATTTGTTAAGTGTTCCACAGTATTGCAGTACCTAGCTCCTTAGAGGTGAGACTACATGTTACAACTGATATCACCACCACTGTATGGTTCTAACACTTTGTATGTCACAGCTGTTCCTCAATAAACCTACAAGTCTGGTTAAGAATCACTGTGTGGCCTAAACTCCATTTCACTATTCAACTGGTGCCTATTGCAAACTTCCTAGTTTGTATACCAATAGGACATATCAATAGGTTATGGGCCCAGGCACCACAGTACCCTGCGTGTGAAGTATGCAATGAAGTCCTGCGTTTGGATCAACACACAAAATGCACAGTGCAGCAACAGCCAGAATGATTGTCATAAAGCTAAAAGGTTCAGAGAACTACGATACATGGAAACTCACTATAGAGATGCAGCTCTAGCATGAAAAGCTGTGGAAGATTACAAGTACTCTAGGTGGCAATTTAAATCCTTATGTAGACAGAGCTATAGAAACCAAGTGTAGAGCAAGATGAGTATTCCATAATTTACTGGAAAATGTCAGTACATGACATGTTGATAGCCTTGCAGGTCTCATGAGGAGAATAAACCTGTGGCATACACTGTATGATATTAAATTGAGCAAATGCAAAGACATGAACAAGTTTATCAACAAGATGATCTCCATATCTCAGCAACTGACATCTGTAGGAGTCCAAGTTGATGATAAGGAAGTTGCAATGTCAATGCTACAGAATCTAGCGCCTGAATTCAATTTCTTAGATATGGCTTTAGAATCAAGTCAGACTAACAAACAGAGAACATGACTAAACTGTTGCAGTTCAAGGAACGCATACCAGTTGAAACAAATGCTGAGAGTTATGCATTGCTCATAAAGACTATTAAGCCCAAAATGGTGTATTTTCTATACTGCATTGCTTCTACTACTCTAGTACATTATCAGACATGTATAAGAGGAATTTACTATATATACATTCATCAATAAGCCCAGACCATGTACTCTCTAATAGTTAGACAAACCCCTATGGGGCTGTCCACACCCCTAAACATGGGCCCCTACCATAGCAATTCCCCGGTGGGCCTTTCATGCCCCAGTCCAACACTGACAACACCCACCTCTACCACACCTATTATTGTTTTTATAGCACTGCCAACTACACACATCTGCCCCCTTGGAGCTTACATTGTATATTCTCTAACACACAAGTATGCACACTACAGTACATATTTAGGGGTCTATTCATGTAAGAATGCGATGTTTATGTTTAACTTATCACTAAACATCGCATTCTTATTTCAGGGTTTTTTTTTCAGATTTTTAACGCAATTCATTAATACTTACCAGTTCCCTGATGCGATGCGGTATCCGGCTGTTCCGCGATCCCGGCTTCCCCAGTCTTCTCTCTTCATACCGCGGCTGGGATCTTCTGCACATGCGCAGTGTCCCCCCCTGCCTCCAGGTGTCATCTGCGCATGCGCCGGGGAAATGAGACCTCCAGCGGCGGGCAAGGGCAGCAAGGAGGAGGTGACCCTGCATATGCAAATGCATGTGCCCTGGGCTCCTCTGATTGGCTCTTGTCATGGAAGGGGGCGGGGAGAAGGCAGGAGATGGACGTCTTCACTGCTCTTCTCCTGTACAAGCCTCCCCATCGCCTGTCTGAGATGGCGATGGGGTTTTGCGAAGGGTAACGGAAAGCTGGGCTTTCCGTTCCTACATGAATTGCAGTCACCATACAAATGTATGGTGATGCGATTCAGTCACAGAGCGGGGGTGCCGCTGGGGAAGTCAGGGACTTCTCCACGGTAACCCGCTCTGTGAATTGCGGTAAGTAGAGAAAAGCCCTGTTTACCGCAAAACAGGGCTTTTCTCTGCTGCATGAATAGTCCCCTTAGTCAGCAGCCAATTAACATATCATCAGTGGCGGATTTTACCTATGGACAGCCCCATAAGTAAAATCCACCACCCAATCTGTGTCATTGAAGCCAGATGCAGTCCGAGACTGATAATTATGCTTAAGCACAGGCAGCTTAAATAGTACAGTCATTTTTATCATATCATGTGTGCACAACCGTGGATATCTTTATAACATGGATTATTTAGGGTGCCTTGAGGACCGATTTTAGAAAATCCCTGATCTGGGATATTACACATTTCACACCTGCTGATTTGTTCAGTATTGTTAATTCATATTATTCAAATACTGTAATGTAGTATTCTTGATGTGAAAAACATAATGTATACAGTATACATAACAGTATACATAACAAGTCACCCAGCAACAATCTATAGTAATCCCCCAAATCTGTGCTTTTCATTCAAGCTCTTTTATATACAGTAATGCTATATTTTTATTTCAGTATACTGTACCTACAGCAAGGGAAGTTTTCCTGTGCATCTGATTTGCTGGACAGCACATTGCATAGGTCGCTCATAATCAAATCAACTGTATTCTCTACTGAACGGACGATATATCGCGGGTCTGTCAGCCAGTGTAAACAATAGAAATTCGATCAAACAGAAACAGCGCTATGTATAGAAAAATATCTACTCCCCTGTTCGAATGAGCTTCTTGTTATCTTCGCAGGTGAGGATTCAATTAACATAAAAAGGAAAAAGACAAAATACAAAAAAATAGTGTAATACTGTTTACAATATTGTGCAATGTTTCAACACTTATTGGTGAATCCCTGGGGTTTTATCACCACCACTCTTATACACATGTATTATCGGGGTTACCCCCTGGATGAAAACATTCACACTTGAGTGTTGACAATATGAACTAGAGATATAAAATCCTATGTTGATGTTCCACAATATTCTGGAGTCTCTTTGACACCTTTCTGGAATTATCCCACCACCTGTGCCAAACTGTTCTTGGGGTTACCCCCTGTTACAGAACACTCACAAGAAGGAGTTATGTTACAAGCCTTTCATAATTTTTCTTTCTTTAATAGAATCCACCATATAGGACAAAATGTGTCGGGGTTCCCCCCTCTACATCCAACTCACTGTGGTTCTCTTGGCTTGTTTGCATATAATATATCTCAGGCGTCTTCTTCATTAATCTCACATCCACTTCATCATTTATGGAGAGCAATCACCACCAGGTAGTATAAAATCAACAAGTTTTATTCCGCAGAAAAAATATTCTCCAAAGTACACGAGATATTCAATAAAAACACATAAAAATTAACATAAAAAGGTGTTGTCCGGTTTGGGGGAGACTTAATTCCCTAGATGTTATGTGGATCCCAAAAGTTGGGGAAAAAAAGTCTCACCGTTTTTCCAGACAGGTACACCATGGAAAGAAGAAGTCCCACCTGCGAAGATAACAAGAAGCTCATTCGAACAGGGGAGTAGATATTTTTCTATACATAGCGCTGTTTCTGTTTGATCGAATTTCTATTGTTTGCATTGTGTGAAGTGATTGGTGTATCACTTAGATCTACGGTTTGGCTGCTTTGTATTGCGCCCAGTAAGAATCTCCAAATTTTTGTTTAACGTCTGTCAGCCAGTGTGTACGGGTGATATGTCTGTGAACTCCGTAGTTCACAGACATATTGTGTCGGCCCCACAGCACAGCAGACGGCCAATATATCTACCAATATATTGGCGCATCGCTGTGTGTGTACGGGCGACCAGCCGGGTGGGACTTCTTCTTTCCATGGTGTACCTGTCTGGAAAAACGGTGAGACTTTTTTCCCCCAACTTTTGGGATCCACATAACATCTAGGGAATTAAGTCTCCCCCAAACCGGACAACACCTTTTTATGTTAATTTTTATGTGTTTTTATTGAATATCTCGTGTACTTTGGAGAATATTTTTTCTGCGGAATAAAACTTGTTGATTTTATACTACCTGGTGGTGATTGCTCTCCATAAATGATGAAGTGGATGTGAGATTAATGAAGAAGACGCCTGAGATATATTATATGCAAACAAGCCAAGAGAACCACAGTGAGTTGGATGTAGAGGGGGGAACCCCGACACATTTTGTCCTATATGGTGGATTCTATTAAAGAAAGAAAAATTATGAAAGGCTTGTAACATAACTCCTTCTTGTGAGTGTTCTGTAACAGGGGGTAACCCCAAGAACAGTTTGGCACAGGTGGTGGGATAATTCCAGAAAGGTGTCAAAGAGACTCCAGAATATTGTGGAACATCAACATAGGATTTTATATCTCTAGTTCATATTGTCAACACTCAAGTGTGAATGTTTTCATCCAGGGGGTAACCCCGATAATACATGTGTATAAGAGTGGTGGTGATAAAACCCCAGGGATTCACCAATAAGTGTTGAAACATTGCACAATATTGTAAACAGTATTACACTATTTTTTTGTATTTTGTCTTTTTCCTTTTTATGTTAATTGAATCCTCACCTGCGAAGATAACAAGAAGCTCATTCGAACAGGGGAGTAGATATTTTTCTATACATAGCGCTGTTTCTGTTTGATCGAATTTCTATTGTTTGCATTGTGTGAAGTGATTGGTGTATCACTTAGATCTACGGTTTGGCTGCTTTGTATTGCGCCCAGTAAGAATCTCCAAATTTTTGTTTAAAGTCTGTCAGCCAGTGTGTACGGGTGATATGTCTGTGAACTCCGTAGTTCACAGACATATTGTGTCGGCCCCACAGCACAGCAGACGGCCAATATATCTACCAATATATTGGCGCATCGCTGTGTGTGTACGGGCGACCAGCCGGCCGCCGGTACACATGCTGCGGCAGCCGGCGGTGATTGACAGCTGAACTGGGCGGGCATGTGTACACGCCCACCCAGTTCATGACGTCAGTCCCTGACGGATCGGGCAGTGTGTATGCACAGCACACTGCCCGATCCGTCCATAGATATATCTGCAGATCAATTGATCTGCAGATATATCTATCAGTGTGTACCCACCTCTGGCTACACACTGGCAGATATATCTGCAGTTCAATCGATCTGCAGTTATATCTGCATATGGTGGTTGTTCATACACACAGAAAGATGCACCAATATATCTCAAAGATATATCTGCTGTTAAATCTATCTGCATCTTTATACAGTATGCAGATGGGGATTGTTCATACACACTGAAAGATGCACTAATATATCTGCAGATATATTGGTCATCTGCTGTGTTGCACGGCAGATGCAATATATTGGTGAAAGATGTCTTTCACAGACATATTGCTTGTACACACCTGCAGATCAGCAAAAGATATATTGGACAACTAACTGATTGGGCAATATATCTGCCAGTGTGTACCCAGCATTACACTGAGCACAGAGATGGATAGAGACCTTCGCACTGCTGTTATGGGCATACACCTGTTGCATGGCTGCAATATGAGTAATTGGTTGCATCCGACATTTGTACCGCCTAGCAATTGGACAGTACTGTGTTATTTTAAAAAAACAGTGTATTTATTGTAACAAGTAATTGTAACAAAATGGGGTTGGCAGGTGTGTCTAAAGGCCCGTACACACTGGTCGATATATCGGCCGTTCTCTTGAACGGCCGATATATCGCGGGACCGTCGGCCAGTGTGTACGGCCGATACGTCTGTGAACTCCGTCGTTCACAGGCGTATCGCGTCGGCCCCGCAGCACAGCCGACGGCCAATATATCTACCGATATATTGGCTCATAGCTGTGTGTGTACGGGCGGTCGGCCGACCGCCCGTACACATGCTGCGGCAGCCGGCGGTGATTGACAGCTGAACAGGGCGGGCGTGTACATGACGTCAGTCCCCGACGGATCGGGCAGTGTGTATGCTGAACACACTGCTCGATCCGTCCATAGATATAGCTGCAGATCAATTGATCTGCAGATATATCTATTAGTGTGTACCCACCTTTAGTGGTTGGAAGAGGTATTACAGGTGTTCAGTGGCTATATGACAGACCCTTTCCCTAAGATGTTTTCCCCCATACCTTGCTCATTATGCCTCGCTCAGAGAGGTAGGATAGATTGATACTCAACAGTAATGCAGTGACAGCAATTCCAAAAGGGCATTTCTTTTCTTGAGCGGCAAAGAACTCTGGATTAAAAATGGTGATTAGTTATTTGGCAAAATTGGACAATCACAATAATAATAGTGAATTAAAAAAGAGAAGAAAATCACATGTGACTACAGCTCACAATACACTGGAACATTCAGTAATTCAGTGGTTCAGTCAATCTAATCACAGATATATGCATATTCCAAGAAAAGAAGACAATAGTGAGGACAATGAAGAAAACAATTAAGAATACTATATCAATGGCAATCACTACTTTTCTAACTATCCCTGATAAGAATGTCTTATTCCGTCACCGGCAAGTTTACGTTGGAACCTTTAGATCCGACAGTGCCACAGAGTTGCAATGGGGCTGTCGTGTAGCTGTTCTTGTTGCACAGTGCTAAAGTATTGCAATGGGGGGTAACGGCACTTGTGAAGCAATATTAATCTTGGGTTTTTATTTAGCAGAAGTGTCACCACTTTCAAAAAGAATGTAACTAGTGAAGGTAATCTCAGAATCACTAGCAGTGCAACAATGCAACTTTCTCTGTAGTGAGTATTCCTGGAACAAATAACTCAGTCTTTACTTTTTAAAGCAAATTAATGTTTCTCTCAAGTTCCTCTCATCAATAATGTCTCTGTCCTTGTAACTGTGTTCAAGCAGGGGTTACTCTGTGGGATGTCCTATTAAGGGCCTGGTAGCACCCCCTTCTCTTCATGAAGTAGTGAGCCATATGTGTGTGACAAATGGACATTTGAGTCTAGCACTCGCCCGTTGGCAGTCCGCAACACAGTCTTTGTTTACTCATTCTGAACCTTACAGGTTATTCCGCTGTTTCTGTACCTGTCTTAGCAGTTTTCAGCTTCTCAAGATGGCCAAAACTCCCGCTCTCCCAGTTCTCTGTACTCACGGAAGCACCCCGCTGCTCTAGTTCTGCAATGCTGCTCTCCACCGCCCCGCGCGACCACCCGGTTTGCTCCGTTAAGCGTCTCACGTTTTGCTCCTCACAACACATCCAGCTCCTTCAATTGCTTCTCTCCAACCGCTCCTCCTTTTCCCCCCAGGGCTCCATTTGCTCTTTCTCGCTCTCTCTGTCCAATTGGCTCTCGCCACCTCACAAGGACAGGACACGTGACTGGACTCCAGTCTATCCCTTAACCCCTGCTGTACCAGCAAAAACACTCTCCAGGTTGTAAACACTGTGATTTCGTTTAAAGGGGCACACATGATTTTCCGGGTTGCCACATAATTGAGGTAATATAATAGTAATTGTGCATTTTCAGCTAATCTTGCTGAGAGTTTCTGGTGTAGACAGATGTGGGCAAATATTATATCAGCTCTCTATACTTTGAATTTAAAAAGCAAAAGAAAAACAACCAGCTGTTACTTCTGTGCTAATAATGTGAGACTGTACAGGAATCTAGGAAGTAGCTTCTATGCAGAGAACACCATGCACCGTACATCTGGAATCATTTCCTAGGCTGTGTTTGTGTAAATCTTTGATATTCTGTAGGGGGCACGATATTGGGAAAGTGTCTGTCAGCATTTCTCTTGGTATCTGATGTCCCTGCCTTATCAGTACCTTATTTTTCACATAGAGTAGTCAAGAATCGCATGAGTATTGGGCCATTAAAGTTCAATAAATCCCATGTGTTTGTTGCAGTCAATACACATAAGTATTTGGCAGAATAACATTTTATGTTGATATTTTAATTTTAAACTGTATTGCCCAGAGAAAAACAGCTGCATAACTTCTCCTCTATATTTAGGTGTAGACGACAGACTGTTGAAAGCAAATCCGCCTTGCTCTCATCATGCAGCAAGGGCTTAAAAACTTAAATGCTCATAAAATACTTGTCTGCATAAAAATACATGGCAGTTGTATAATTAAATTCCACACTATTTTTCCAGCGGTGCTCATTCTAATTCAACTGACTGTCCTTTTCTTCATGAACTGGAAGGGCATAGGTATAGCAGCCACTGTGTCAGGTGTTTTCCTAGGTGTTTTAGAATTCATATGCTTTGATGGAGGTTTTACTTTTAAAAGCCAGTGTGCAGGTAAGCTTCAACCAGGGGCACGTCTTATGTTTAACACTAATGTTATAGCAATTGCAATATTTATATTTCTAATAGGCCCTACACACTGGGTGATAATACTCAAAAATATGAATGATCTCGTTCATTAATGAATGAGATACCATTCATATATTTGAGTGTGGAGACACCAGCGATGAACGATGCGCGGCCCCGTGCTCGTTCATCGCTGGCGGCTGTGCATGCAGGCCAATATGGACGATCTTGTCCATATTTGCCTGCACTTCTATGGAGCCGTGTGACGGGGGGAATAAAGTAACTTCACTCCCCCCGTCACTGCCCCCCCCCCACCTCCAGGTCACCCGTCGGCCGTATCCGCCGTCGGGCAGCTCGGCGGCGGATCGCTACATGTGTAGGGCCCATTAGTAATAGAGCGGAACCAACCAGAATGTGAAGACTTCGGTGCAGTTGGTCAGCTTAGCGGACTCAGTATGAAAAACTGACGGTTAGGATGCCAGCCGTCATTCTACAGACAACTGCATCCCGACCATCAGTATTATGGCAGCGGGGCGAGTGCAGAGAGTCCCCTTGCGGGCTTGCTGCGGGTTTGGTGGCTTGCTGCCCTCACCACTGGTTCTATTCCCACTTTATGGGTATTGTGGACCCATAGAGAATAGCCCCTGCGAGCCGGGATTCTGGCTGGCGGCATTGCCAGCAGTCAGGATTCCGGTGTCGGTATCCTGACCGCCTGGATCCTGACTGCCGGCAATGTAACTGCATTCCAGATTAGCATATACATATAGTTCAGGCATGCTGTTTACCCCCCCACACACACACCCCCATGGCCAGTGGAGCAAGATGATAATATACTGTGTGTGCTAACTTGAAAAAGGAAGATATGGTTATATATCTGCTGTGTGATATAGCTCCAGCAAACCGTATCCAGATACAGCACTCAGAGATCAACTTTTCAGAGGATTACTCCTTTGACAGGAATGCATTGTGATATACATATCTGCATATATTCACTGTCCTTAGGGGGTCATTCCAAGTTGTTCGCTCGTTGCCGATTTTCGCAACGGAGCGATTAAGGCAAAAATGCGCATGCGCATGGTTCGCAGTGCGCATGTGGTTAGTATTTTAACACAAAACTTAGTAGATTTACTCACGCCCGAACGAAGATTTTTCATCGTTGAAGTGATCGTAGTGTGATTGACAGGAAGTGGGTGTTTCTGGGCGGAAACTGGCCGTTTTCTGGGAGTGTGCGGAAAAACGCAGGCGTGCCAGGGAAAAACGCGGGAGTGTCTGGAGAAACGGGGGAGTGGCTGGCCGCACGCTGGGCGTGTGTGTGACGTCAAACCAGGAACGAAACGGCCTGAGCTGATCGCTATTTGTGAGTAGGTCTCGAGCTACTCAGAAACTGCTAAGAAATTTCTTTTCGCTATTCTGCGAATCTTTCGTTCGCTAATCTGCTATGCTAAGATACACTCCCAGAGGGCGGCGGCTTAGCGTGTGCAATGCTGCTAAAAGCAGCTAGCGAGCGAACAACTCGGAATGACCCCCTTAATGTGGTTATTATGAAGATGTTACTGTTATTTCAGCAGAATTGGACTGGAGTGCTCTACATAGTGTAAGATAATTGATGGAAAGATTACAATTTAACAAAGAAGTACTGTACACTAGGCAAGTATGGATGAAATATATTATCACCTTTGATGCGATTCCATTCCTTTCACAGTATATTGATGACATATTTTGCTACAGCTATTAATGGCAATTATTATTATTATTATTATTATTATGCGGACTTCCATTATTAGTTGCACAGCTACACAGGGAGAGAACATACAGAGGAATACTCTGAGGTATACTGGCTATGAAGGCAGCATAGATTCCATACTTTCTGCTTCCCTATTCAAAGTTTCACCCTTATACCCCACTCGCCAAACCCTAATTGATATACTAATCAAAATGTCTATCTATTACTGTACTTTCACATAAAATACCTCATTGTAGTGATCTGTGTAATATGTAATGAAAAAGTGGCTAAGAGCAAACTTATTATTTTATAATACAGTAGGGAATGTTATAGACCATAGGTTTATGCTGTGTGACAAGGAAACTACACATCCTATTCATTGATAAGTGTCACTTCAGAAACTAGTAGCCCTTTGGCTATGGGGGAAGAGATATCATCCTTATGGGCTTCACAGAAGGTGTAATAGATAGCATTACTGCCTCACAGCACTGCAGTCGTGGGTTCAATTTCCACTATGGCCCAAACTGTGTGGAGTTTGTATATTCTCCCCGAACTTGTGTGGGTTTCATTTGGGTACTCTGGTTTCCACCCATAATCCAAAAAAATAACCTGGTAGGTTAATTGGCTTCAAACAAAATTAACCCTAGCGTGAATGTGTTTCTGTGTCTGTGTCTGTGTCTGTGTATGTGTATGTGTATGTGTGTATGTGTGTGTGTGTGTGTGTGTACATGTGATAGGGAATATAGACTATAAGCTCCAATGGGGCAGGGACTAATGTGAATGGCAAATATTCTCTGTAAAGCACTGTGGAATATGTGTGCACTATATAAATAACTGGTTACATTATTTATTACCAGTTATTTATTACCACATATAGCTTAAGACTGCAGAGGACAAGCCCCACTCATCCTCCACACCACTTGGGGAATCAAAAAGTAAATAAAAGTGAAGAAAATTCCTTACTATGGCTGATTATTTCGAGCACGGTCTCCGACATTGAACATCAGGAAGTAACACTGCCACGTACATTAACAGATTATTCCTCTGCCCCATCTGGTTGTGCGACATTGAACATCAGGAAGTAACATTGCCACGTATATTAACAGATTATTCCTCTGCCCCATCTGGTTGTGCGACATTGAACCTCAGGAAGTAACATTGCCACGTACATTAACAGATTATTCCTCTGCCCCATCTGGTTGTGCACCATTAACTAAGGTGGCTGGTCCCTGGAAAAGTAGTCCTAGGACCTAGGGCATAGATGCAATATATTTAAAATAAAAAATAATAATAATAAAGTGATGCATGTAATAAAAACAACCTGATATTCCCACAATGATTTAATACATAAAATGTAGAGCAACATATGGCCTCATTCAGAGATGTATGGTAATGCACAATTGCTGCGTTTTTTAGCAACTGTTGTGCTCTAGTACGCTAATGACGCAGGAGGTGTCTAGTGTAAATAGAAGCTTTCTGCTGTCTTCTCTTTTTCCGCTGCTGCTTCCAAGGGTTCAGTATCGGATCATCGGCATGAACATCGGTCATCTGATGAACTCTTGTTTACTCAGCATGGGCGGTGTTTTCACACTGCTGGGGATGAATATAGCTGTGACCAGGGTCATAACGACTGGCCTTGCTATGCCCATAAAACAGGGCCAACTTCATCCATTCCCCGCCCCATGCGACATACTGCAGACTGCACATGCACAGATCGCCTAACATCGGAGAAGTACATAACCCATCAGGTTTGCCTCCATCTTTGCATTAGGACCATAGCTTGGCCTAGTTTGATTTTCCACGAACAATCCCATGGCCCGGAAGTGGGTGTGCACCTTGAAATGCATTTGTCAGACAAGTAAGAACACTTATGAAAAGAAAAAAAGAAGCATTGTGGGTTTCCATTATTTGCTGTTCATAAATGAGCCTTTAGAGTCTTGTTCTCTTTCAAGGATAAAACTTGTTCTGTGTCTCTCAACATGTCAGATTTCATTTCTCATTGTGTTCTAGGTCATAGCTTCTGAAAATACAGGCTCTCGTGGACAGGAATACAATAAGTTTTTATTAAATAAAAGAGGGTTAATCATTGAGGCTGACCCACTTTCACTTAGGTCTCAAAAGTTCTTTCTGTGCATTGTTCTTCATTGTATAGCGCTGCAAGATATTTCTGTGGCTTCTAAGAAAAAGGAAAACATGAATTTCTGCTAGCTGAACTCCTTAACAAATGTCAGTCACAACACAAGGAACATTAACTCTATTTGTAAGAACATTCTCGTTTCACGTTACATATATATCTAAATGATCAGAAAGACTTGTGCACATAGGGCCTAATTTATGTTTGCACACTCATGCCTGCGCAGCTGCGAATTTTCAGACTACGGAACTAGTGATCATCGCAGAAAAGGATAAAGAGGCCTACTGGAGCCATCTCAAAGTCCTCAGCAACTGTCAATCACTCCGCATTAAACATCGTGGCACATGCACAGTCTGCCGATAATCACTCCATTGCGTGAACATCGACATTACGTGCAATCTGAATCAGCCCCATGGTGCCGGGCTGCTGAGAGTTTTTCTCCCCTCAAAGTGACTTGATTTTTACAGTACACATCTTTGAGGGGGTGGAAACCAGGAATCTGCCTAGTTCTGCAGTTTACATTTATTTCAATGGTTGGGGGAGGGGAATAATCTGTTTCTGTTATAGTCTCGAATAAACTGTCTGGCTCACCACTCCCTTTATCATATATTTCTCCCCTTCTCTCCTCCAAACATGGGTCAGCCTTCTTATTCCATTTAATATGGCACAAGGACAAAAACTCAAAAGGGTTAATCTCTTCAACCAATGTTGGACAATAAAAGCAGATGGCAATTATTGTTTGTAGAAAAGGATTTCAGTTCATGGTTAGAGGCAATCTGCGAATGAAAGACTAAATTAAAGGAGTTGTCTGCTTTTGAATAGCTGTCCCCCAAAGTATGTTCCTGTCCACGTTTCCTTTTGTTGGCGGCCCATCACACCATTACCTGCAATGAGTCTATTGTCTATACCTGCTAGCATATAAACATAAAGCTGTCAAGTACAGCTTGGTGGGTAGTCCCAGTGGCGTATCTATAATGAGTGCAGTGTGTGTGGTGGATACGGTCCCCCGGGTCCAGAAGGGCCCACACTACACACCCGGAACCCATTTAATCAATATTTACTTCTCCAGAGTCCTGCAGCAGCGACAGTGACTCTGAGCACTATGTGGTGTGCAGGTCTCCAGGAAAATGGTGCAGCGGCCATTTTCCCAGCATTTTACTCATACGCTGTAGTGAAAATCCCCATGAAAATGACTGCTGCCCATTTTCTCAGACACCTGCATGCCACTTAGTGCTCAGAGTCGCTGTCACTCCTTGCGAGAGCAGAGTGAGTCCAGATGGAGACTGCACAGAGGCCCCCTCCTCTCTTAATACGCCCCTGGGTAGTCCGTATGTTCCTGCATTGTAAACAGTGATTGGACACAATCCAGAAAACACACTGCACACCCATTATATCCACTGTAATATGTGGGAACATTTCAATTCATCCACAAGTGCTATTACTAGTTCTTCTTGACCTCATGCTGTCAGTAAAGTTGGACCAGCAGCTCTGCTGTGCAGGTATCACTAAGGGTGACAAAACTAAAATAGAGGCAATGCTACCTAACTTGGGGAGGGGGGTGGTAGAAAAGGGATCTAGTCAAAAGGTTGACAGCTGCGGGCGGGAGGGTTAGGGTTAAGCATTAGAGAGACGGGTAAGAGTACGGATTAGGGATATCGGTCAAACACTTACTGGAATGCCAGAAGATCGGTAGTCTCATCCGCATTTGATGATCACATGAGTACCAAAACCCAGAAGACACCACCACAGTATCAGGAGAAGGTAAATCTCAGGTGGGCCACCAGGACGAAATATCGCCATTCTAACATGTGGACATTTCATAACTGTCTACATCAGAGTTTCCCAAACTCCGCCATTACTGTAAAAGTTTTAGTAATACCCATGCTTGAGTGCAGATGGTTAAATAAAATTGATATTAATTAAGTCACCTGTGTTCAGGGGCGGATTGGGAACAAAAAGCGGCCCTGGAAAAATTTGTACTAGTGGCCCCACATGGGCAGCACCAGAGGTGTAAGGTCTAGCCATGGGCCATGGCAGCAGCACCCTCCCCCCAAGACTTTCCAGATAGTGGGCATGTCCAGCATCAAGGGGGAAGTTAAAAATAAATCAAATTAAATATTATGAGCACATTATATGATACACCTTCAGAATTTAGGAAACTATGTCATTCTTTAGAAATATACAAACAAATCTAGAAAACCACAGCACTCACTACCCAGAAGCGGGGTGCAATGTCTGCACTCACCACTCATAGGGTGGGGTGCATGCAGCCAGGGGCGGATTGGGAACAAAAAGCGGCCCTGGAAAAATTTGTACTAGTGGCCCCACATGGGCAGCACCGGAGGTGTAAGGTCTAGCCATGGGCCATGGCAGCAGCACCCTCCCCCCAAGACTTTCCAGATAGTGGGCATGTCCAGCATCAATGGGAAGTTAAAAGGATAAATATTATGAGCACATTATATGATACACCTTTAGAATTTAGGAAACTATATAATTCTTTAGAAATATATATTTTCTTGCTTATGACACCAACCGTATCCCAATCACTATTCACTCAATCTTATATGTCAGCCAAGCAGGCAGACAGAGCATACACTAGATCATCTGCAATCACAGGCTAAGTGGCAAATAAATTTTCATTTAAGAAAATTATTTTGCATCTTGTTCATTATGTCTATAAATAGGACCACATGTCCTCAAACAAAACAGACCCCACAAGTGCGTCGGCCCACCGGGAATCTTCCCTGTGAGCCCTATGGCCAATCCGCCTCTGCATGCAGCCCATGGCCACCAACCCAAATATATACAAACAGAAAGTTCAGCACTCACCATAGCAAGCTCACTTATCCTCACAACATCAATAAATAAATGATGGGGGTTTAATTAGTGAATTGGCCAATGCACAGAAGCCTGCAAACTGCTCGCCAAGGTACCCCACCTGCTTGCAGGTCCTACACTATCACAAAGTCTCAAAAATTAAAACCTGGCAACTGTATCACACATAATATAACTGCACACATGCCCACTAGGTTTAATGTGTATCTGCCATACATCTTATGGCTTTTAAAGGCATACTAGTCACCTGACTCTGGCTGATAAATTACTAAGGAGCAGCTGACACAGGTTTAGAACAAGTGAGATTACACAGGGGTGCATGAAAAGGCCTGTGACCACGGTTAATAAGAGTTAACCAAAGATTAACCCCACAATATACAAACAAATCTAGAAAACCACAGCACTCACCACCCCAGAAGCTGGGTGCAATGTCTGCACTCCCCACTCGTAGGGTAGGGTGTATGCAGCCCATGGCCACCAACCCAAATATATACAAACAGAAAGTTCAGCACTCAAGTTCAGCCAATTCACTAACTAAACCCCCATCATTTATTTATTGATGTTGTGAGGATAAGTGAGCTTGCTATGGTAAGTGCTGAACTTTCTGTTTGTATTCTTTAGAAATATATATTTTCTTGCTTATTACACCAACCATATCCCAATCACTATTCACTCAATCTTATATGTCATCCAAGCATGCAGACAGAGCATACACTAGATCATCTGCAATCACAGGCTAAGTGGCAAAGTCATTTTCATATATGCAAATTATTTATCATCTTATTCATTATGTCTATAAAAAAAAAAACACATGTCCTCAAACAAAACAGGCCCCGCGGGTGCGTCGGCCCACCGGGAATCTTCCCTGTGAGCCCTATGGCCAATCCGCCTCTGCTTGTGTTTTAGCATGAATATACTTAAAATGTGGACTGTAATGGTGAAGTTTGGAAAACTCTGGTCTACATGAAGACTTTTGACAAGGTCACCGTTGACATTATGACCATATGACCACCACATTTTTTACCCGAGCTGTAGAAACAGGACAACAGTTTTCAAGAATAAACAAATTTTGCTTTAACAAGTTAGTTCTGTGAAGCATCAATATGCATCACACAGAGGACAGGGAACGTGGCACAGAATCTAGACAAAACAGCGCTACGAGTGATATTCAAATTTAATATATTGTTCTAACACATAATGATATGTACATGTGAAATTCCAGTACAGGATGTGGCTGAGCATGTTTTATTGAAATTATCCAGTAATGGATATCAAGATAATTCCTGCTGTTAACCTGCAGGTGCAGATATTGTCAGCTTGCATCCTGTTCAGGTTGTAATAACTTGAAAATCCCATGTGTGTGCGTTATTTGTTCATTATACAACTAATAGGTTTTATTACACAAATATATTTCTCCGCTTCACTGTATTTAAATGACCTGGGAATTCTGCAGTGAGCTATAATATAATAAGTCACGCTAAGGTGTGATACTGCGTTGCCAGCTTTTGCATTATATATGGGGGGTCATTCTGAGTTGATCGCTAGCTGCCGTTGTTCGCAGCGCAGCGATCAGGCTAAAAATGGGCATTTCTGCGCATGCGTATGGGCCGCAATGCGCACGCGCATCGTACGGTTACAAAGCCCTTTGTTGTTTTGCACAGGTTCAAGCGAAGTTTTCAGTCGCACTGACGGCCGCAAGAAGATTGACAGGAAGGGGGCGTTTCTGGGTGTCAACTGACCATTGGAGGGTTTGCAAAATGCAGGCATGGCTGAAAAAACGCAGGCGTGGCTGGGCGTTCGCTGGGCGGGTGTATGACGTCAAATCCGGACACGAATAGGCTGAAGTGATCGCAAGCGCTGAGTAGGTTCAGAGCTACTCTGAAACTGCACAAACTTTTTTTGCAGAGCTCGGCTGCACAAGCGTTCGCACTTCTGCTAAGCTAAAATACACGCCCCAGTGGGCGGCGGCATAGCGTTTGCATGGTTGCTAAAACTAGCCAGCGAGCAATCAACTCGGAATGACCCCCATTGTTTGCTGAGCAGAGATTATTATGTGCAGTTTATGTGTCAAATCTGGCACGCTGACACCCTGGTTAAAGAGTTATAAGTCTAAAGTGCCTCACAAACAAACTATTATATGTACTATGGGCCTAGGGGTCATTCCGAGTTGATCGCTCGCTAACTTTATTTTTACACTGCAATTGAAATTTTAGTTTGAACACACCCCACCCAAATCTAACTCTCTCTGCACATGTTATATCTGCCCCCCCTGCAGTGCACATGGTTTTGCCCATAGGCTAACACATTTTTTGCTTCTGTGATCAGATCTGAGGGCCTAATTCAGACCTGATCGCTCGCTAGGTTTTTTTTTTGCACTGCTCTGAGCAGATAGTCGCGGTCCATGGGGGAGTGTATTTTTGCTTCGCAAGTGTGCGAACGCATGTGCAGCCGAGCGGTACAAAAAAGGTTTGTGCAGTTTCTGAGTTGCCCAGGACTTACTCAGCCGCTGCGATTACTTTTGCCTATCCGGGCCCGGAATTGACGTTAGACACCTTCCCTGCAAACGCATGGACACGCCTGCATTTTTCCAGACACTCCCAGAAAACGGTCAGTTGCCACCCACAAACGCCTTCTTCCTGTCAATCTCCTTGCGATCGGCTGTGTGAATGGATTCTTCATAAAACCCATCGCCCAGCAACGATCCGCTTTGTACCCGTGTGACGCACGTGCGCATTGCGGTGCATACGCATGCGCAGTTGTGACCTGATCGCAGCGCAGCTAAAAAAAACTAGCGTGCAATCAGGTCTGAGTGACCCCCTGAATTAGGCCCCATACTAGGCATTAGGGCCTGATTTATTTAAAGGGGTACTACACTCATTATTTATTTTGCAATAGGCAAATAGGCACCCCAGACCAACAGTAGACTTGTAACTGGAGAAACGAAATTGCAACAAGACTTTCCTTATTTTACCATCTACCGGAAGTGAGGTTTAACATTTAGTATACATTCCCAGGGGAATGAAATACCGACTGTTGGGATGCTGGCGCTCACATGACCGAATGCGCCATCCTGACAATGAGGATCCCGACACCAGAAATGTGTAAGTGTTTCACCCCTCTCCTGCCTATTACCCTAACCCCAACCCTTCGGGGGTTGCATCTAGGGCTAATCCGTTGGGCCGGCTAGGACTATCCCTCGGGGAGTAGCGGCTACAGCTAATGACCCCCTTAGTTCCTAACACTAACTCCCTTAGTGCCTAACTCTAACCCTCCCCCCTTGGGCCCTAGCCCACCCCTAACCCTGATACCTTCAGCATTCCGGCAGCTGATGTTCCGGCGCCGGTGTCCCAAGTGGTGTCGGGATTCTGGCGTCAGTCACATGACTGCCAGCATACAGACCGCCGGTATACCGAATGCATCCCCTCCCCAGGTCTATGTGGCTTTTGCACAGATCTGGGCCTTAAGTAAGGTTTTATTTGAGGATCTTATTTAAAACAGAAGTTTTTTATTTATTACCCCTACACCTTCAATCACTGTACTTCTTTCCAAAAACAGCAAAGCATTCATAAGCTGCTATATGGTCATTCAGTGTCGAGTGGCTACCAATGGAAATTGCTGTTTCCCTGTCACACAAGAATCTCTGCTTGCAAAGAGAAACAGTGAAAAGTGTGGAGAAGTGAGCCAGTGGAGAAGTTGCCTATAGCAAACAATCAGCATTGATGTAACAGTTATAATTTGCATACTATAAAAGTATACAGAGCAACTGATTGGTTGTCATGGGCAACTTCTCCACTGGCTCACTTCTCCACTTTTATCACTGCTTAGTACATATCCCCCTTGGCACTAATTCTCTTCTGATATCAGGTAGTGGCGCAGGGTTCTGGAACAGCGATATCTAATGGCTAAAGTTGCGGGTCTCTGGAGCTCAGGAGAGGACAACTGTCCTACACTATATCACTCATACTGTACACAGAGAACAAGATGGCACTGTGCATGAGCAGATATGGTACAGGCCAGTGGCGGCTGCTGCCCCTGGCCTGCAGTGCTGAGCAAAGACTGCCGGTGGGAGCTGGCCAGCACATATAAACATACATGTAAAGTTGTATGTAACATATGGGCTAGCTTCCTTTCCCATGGGATCAGCAGCTGTCGCAACACGGGACACAGGCACACAGTGCTCAGCCTATCTATCTTCAATAAGTCCACCCCCATACTCTCATTGGCTGGTTTCACAGCAGTCTGGGGGCGGGCTTATTGAAGATAGGCTGAGCACTGTGTGCTGTGGCGGCTGCGAATGCATTTGCGTACATCTCTGACTCAGGCCCTGTGTATTTTTGATCAATACAAATGAAAATAGGGACACTTTTTTTTACAAAAATGTCCAAGGAGAGTTATATAAACTGTAGGGGGTATATATACTAAAGTGCGGGTTGATAGCAGTGCCTATAACAACCAATCAAATTCTACTTACCATTTATCTAGCACCTTTAAGAAGATAATAGCTAGAATCTAATTGGTTGCTATGGGCAACATCTCCATTTCAGAATCTGATTGGTTGCTCTGGGCATCATCTCCACTTCTATAAACCCGTCATATCACATAATGTAATATAAGAGAAATGACTGTTGGTGATTTATTTTTCTACGACTCCAGCTATGCAGTAGATGAAAATGTAATAAACTATGTGAGCAAAATGAGTTCTAAAAAAGAAACACTGGTCATAAAGACACTGTATATGTTTCATGACTCCCTTACTAACATTTTTCTTTATGCAACAATAAAGGTTCTGGTTACTTGGAAGAAATTGGCCTAGAAGGAATCCCATGACTGACAACAAGCATTGTGCTTCATGGATACCAGATGCTCCGTGGATTTAAAACAGTTCCTCAACAAGTTTTTCCAACAGGTTTTCCACTTGAATAAATAGTGGTAATTTGTCTATTGTGCTTTATTGTGTATAAAGGCTTAATTGATAGCGGGTTTCAAATAAGACTGCTACACGGTAACCCATAGTAACCCATACATACATAGTAACCCATACATGTCAGCTTTCATCGCTATAGTGCTAATTAGATTGAAGATATGGCCCTCAGTGGTTACTAGCTATGGGGGTCATTCCGAGTTGTTCACTCGCAAGCTGCTTTTAGCAGCTTTACACACGCTAAGCCGCCGCCTACTGGGAGTGAATATTAGCTTATCAAAATTGCGAACGTAAGATTAGCAAAATAGCGAATAGACACTTCTTAGCAGTTTCTGAGTAGCTCCACACTTACTCGGCATCTGCGATCAGTTCAGTGCTTGTCGTTCCTGGTTTGACGTCACAAACACACCCAGCGTTCGCCCAGACACTCCTCCGTTTCTCCAGCCACTCCCGCGTTTTTCCCAGAAACGGCAGCGTTTTTTCACACACACCCATAAAACGGCCAGTGCCCGCCCAGAAACACCCACTTCCTGTCAATCACATTACGATCACCAGAACGAAGAAAAAACCTCGTAATGCCGTGAGTAAAATACCTAACTGCATAGCAAATTTACTTGGCGCAGTCGCACTGCGGGCATTGCGCATGCGCATTAGCGACTAATCGCTCCGTTGCGAGAAAAAAATACCGAGCGAACAACTCGGAATGACCCCCCATGTCCTAACATCAGAGGCGTCACTCACCTCTTCTGAACCTGGTGCGGCAGTGGGCGCAAAGGAGGCGTGGCTTCACAGGAGGGGGCGTGGATAAGCACCCCGACCCCCGTTTTCCGCACTCTGGGGTCCGGGAGTTGCCGCTTGCCCCCGGAGACTAACGTGTCTGCAGTGCTAGCTCCTACATGGTGACAGGAGCCGGGTTGCAGCACGTAATGTTACAGTGCAGCACCCGGCTCCTGTAACTGAGCAGGAGCCGGCACTTTGGTGTCACCCCTCGGCGGATGACACCTGGGTGCGGGCTGCACCCCCCGCACCACCTTGTGACGCCAGTGCCTAACATGGTATACTGGGACTATTAGTTCCACAACAGCTGGAGTGCCATTGGTTGCGCAAGGGGCTTCGTTGCGCTCGCTCACCCCACTGGCAATCTAAACCTCAGGATCCCGGCATCGGTATGGTGTTACGGAAACATAAAATTTTTAAGGGTTACAACTGTTACAACACTTACAGTAAGTTTGTGCTATTTTTACTGTGATAATAAATCAATAATAGGTTTACTATGTATTATTATCATTTATTTATACAGCCAAAAATTTATACAGCACTGTGCAGAGAATATGGGGCAGATTTTGAGTCACACATAAAAAAGCTGTATCAGCGGGTAGCCGTGGAAACCTGATATATTACATTATGCAAATACAAGCATCTTTATGCTAATCTGGGGGTTTGTGTGTCTACTAGCAGAAACCTATGTTGCCTTCTGATTTCACACTAACCACCTCTGCCCCATGCTAAGTGTAAGAGATCCGTCAGGATCAGGCTTCCCTTTCCCATAAGCAGTACTCAGAATAACACAGAGGTTATGATACACACCGGCGATGGTCTCAGGACACTCCCACAAGTCAGAGCAGTTCCATGTGCTTGCATTTTTGCTGCTCAGTTGCAGCACTGAAACTCCCAAGTTCACGGAAAGGCAGATGTGATTGATTGTACACAAGGGCCCTCATTCCGAGTTGATCGCTAGCTGCTTTCGGTTGCAGTGCGGCGATTAGTTGAAAAAGCGGCATTTCTGCGCATGCGTACGGGCCGCAGTACGCACACGCGAAGTACTTTCACACAAAACTATGCAGTTTTACACAAGGGTGACCAACGCTTTTCTGTCGCTATGTTGATCGGTGAGTGATTAACAGGAAGTGGGTGTTTCTGGGTGGTAACTGGCCGTTTTCTGGGAGTGTGCTAAAAAATGCAGGCGTGTCAGGTAAAAACGCAGGCGTGCCTGGGGAAACGGGGGAGTGGCTGGCTGAACGCAGGGCGTCTTTGTGACGTCAAAGCAGGAACTAAACTGACTGAGGTGATCTCAAGGTAGGAGTAGGTTTGGAGCTACTCAGAAACTGCATGAAAAGATTTTCGAGCAGTTCTGCTAACTTTTCGGTCGCACTTCTGCTAAGCTAAGATACACTCCCAGAGGGCGGCGGCCTAGCGTGTGCACTGCTGCTAAAAGCAGGTAGCGAGCGATCAAATCGGAATGAGGGCCAAGGGTCATTCCATGAAAATGGTCTTTTTATGTAACGTTTGTTACCAGTTTTCTTGACAAGCTTTGCATCAAAATTAAAGCCATGTACCACACAAACAACATTTACTTTGCACAAAATATTCAAAACACATGCTCAAAAAAATACATTTCACATGAAATATATTTCAAAATGTAACGTTTGTTACCATGGAATGACTCTTCATTGCTATTTTCAATGCTTTTATTTTGCAAAAATGCGTAAAATTCACAAGTGAGCACAGAGATCTATCTGTATCAGCCACTATGGAGTCTATTCATAAAGCATTGAAAATAGCGGAGAAGTGAGCTAATGGAGAAGTTGCCCATAACAACCAATCAGTGTTGAAGTAACATTTATCAAGTGCATTCTATAAAATTATACATAGCAGCTGATTGACTGCCATGGGCGACTTCTCCACTGGCTCACTTCTCCAAACTTTTCACTGCTTCGTAAATAGACCCCTATATGTCACCCATATCAATCCCTGTCACATTGAAGCTTACGGTGTAAATGAAGTTACATAACACATACTAGACTCTCAATTATCCAAATTACCTACCGGTATTCTCTCTGAGTGTGGGAAGAAGAACGAGAACCCATAGCAAACACAGGAGGTACATACCAACTCCATACAGATGGACTGGAAATTGAAATCATGGCCTCAGTGCTGTAAGGCAGTTATCTAACCATTATACCACCAGAAAGCCCATGCATGACTATATAATGTATAGTAACATTTCTGTTATTTTTTGCTTAGAGAATTTGTCCTTAATCATTGGCAGATACCTGGCACACCACACAGGGTCACCACTAGAGGGGGACTGCCAAGACTGGAGTCCCGGGCCCAGACAGAGAGGGGGCCCACCACTTGCTCCTTAGCCAATACCTGTAGAGCTGCATCAGGCTGTGCAACAAGAGTGGGCTGGGAGAACATCTTAAATATAATCCTACCGTATGCATCGTACCTCTGCACGTCCACCTATCCATGACATCATGATGTGTAACATCACATAGGGGCGGAGTGCTGCAGAATATCATGCCCTAGAGCTCCAAGGAAGCAAAGATTGCATTGTGGAGGAGAGGACAAAAAAACAAACAAAAAACAGCCAAAGAAGAAGGTAAATGATAAAATATTTTGTGTAGGGATAAGTTAGTGTATGTGCAGCCCTGACACCACATACCTGGATGTATTAGACCTAATTGTCCCACCTCCATTCACAGACTATTCATTTCACAAAATACTAATTTACAAATACACAGCAGAATCACATTTATCAGAATGGTGAAAAACAAATGTCAAAGATTGCACTATGGGAACTTTGCACCTCTATGAAGTGACTTGTTTCCCCGCAAATATTGATTATACGTTTAAACGTGCAGCAATTTCTCTTATGTCTGCATCCTATTTACACCATAGGCATTTTCTCCTTGTGTTTCTCTGTTTTTGTGCTACATACACATACTGTATATGATTCTAATGCTCCAGTGCTTTATTGGAGCATTTTGTTTAAAACTAGTATCAAAGGAGTAATATCTTTCCATAAAACATACAAGAAGGCATTATCACATGCACATAAATAGCAGCAACTACAGTAAGGGTACAATAATGAGAAACGGTAACTCTTATTTATGGTTACTGAGTGCTTTCATTTGTTCTGTGACTGCAGTGTATAGCAGATACTTTAAGCCTATTAAGTGACCAGGGAGTACCACTGTTCAATGTTTTTGAAATGACACTTGGGTGATTGTATTCACAGGCACATCACTGTTTAAGCATCCAGATAAGTAGATATAGGGGGTCATTCCGAGTTGATCGCTAGCTGCATTCATTTGCTGTGCAGCGATGAGGCTAAAAAAAGGCACTTCTGCGCATGCGTATGCGGCGCAATGCGCACACGCCACATACTATTACAACGAACGATGTGGTTTCACACAGGGTCTAGCGAAGCTTTTCAGTCGCACTGCTGGCCGCAGAGTGAGTGACATGAAGTGGACGTTTCTGGGTGTCAACTGACCGTTTTCAGGGAGTGTTCGAAAAAACGCAGGCGTGCCAGGAAAAACGCAGACGTGGCTGGGCGAACGCAGGGCGTGTTTGTGATGTCAAAACAGGAACTGAACAGTCTGAAGTGATCGCAAGCGCTGAGTAGATTTTGAGCTATTCTAAAGCTGCACAAAAAACTTTGTAGCCGCTCTGCGATCCTTTCGTTCGCACTTCTGCTAAGCTAAAATGCACTCCCAGTGGGAGGCGGCATAGAGTTTGCACAGCTGCTAAAAACTGCTAGCGAGCGATCAACTCGGAATGACCACCATAGAGCAAGTCAATAGTCTACATTGGCATGATAAATAAAATAATTGCATTATTTATATTATAAGTTAACATTTAGACATACTGTACCCTGATAAAGGGACATTAGGTGACCCTAAATAAAGTCAGGGGTATAGTCATTTCTTGGTAATGTGCTGCAGGGCATTTCCACTTTATCCGGCTGCACACATTACCATTTAATACGGTGACCCATCTTCACTCATTTACCTGTGCTACTCTAGTAGCAGAGAAATGAGCAACGATACAGGTTGCAGAATACTTTTGCCTGACCGTTCTAGAGGTATTAGCTAGGAATTGAATCAGAGATATACCCCTTTCACACGAAAATCTCAGGTCTGACTCTGACCCAGGATTTGGAACACGGTTCCAGATCAGGTCAGACCTGTGGCAGACCCCTTTCACACCACGGCTCCGAATGTCAGCGCAGTTACACAGCACATGGGGGCAGTGGTACTCATCTGCTAGTGCTTGGAGATAATATCATCTCCAAGCACCGGGAATCTGCCTCTCCCTGTGCTGTAAATGGGACCTGTGCCAGATGACCTAGGTTACCCATCACACCGCCCCGTAACCGGGTAATTTTTCACGGACCCTTTCACACTGACTTGAGTCGACTCAGCAGGGGCCGGGTTTGAAGCAGTGGTGTGAATGGGGTATTACATAACGCACAGCCATATATTATAATACATCTGATCTACGGTAGTTCTTCTCCAGAGGAATAAATCTCCTTCCTTGCTACACAAACTGACTTGCACAAGGTCACAAAGTAACTAGGGATCCATACTGGGTTAACCCGATGTATTGTTTTTAGCCCCATGCTGCTTCCCTAAACCAAGTGTGACTGCTGCTTAGTTTAGAGGTTGAGACGAGGATGGAACTTTGTGTTAGGAGCAATTATACCATATGGAGAATGTTGAAAGGTTGCCAGGTAACCATTCCTATTATCATTTGGGTGTGGAAATAACACTTGTAAAACTGAAATGACCTGAGAGTATTGTACATGTGTTCCGATCTCAAGACAGCAACTTTATCACTGTGATTTATTTAATCTCTTCTCAATGGACCCCATGAAATAACAGCATTAAGATTTAAATAATAAAATCACTGTACAAGAAAAATAAACCAACTGGGAGCCAGCAGACTCTGCGAGAACACATTGATTTGAATTGCTGCTTTAATAGCTGCTAAATACACAGTCTCTTCTCTGTGCCATATGGTCTATGATGGAAAAATAGCAGTCAACAGAACAACAACCATGAAGCCTGTGCAGGCTGGATTGCAACACAGAACATCAACTTACAATATATGGACATACATGTATGCATGTGTACTGTATACTGTGGGCATGAGTGTTTGCATATATATATATATATATATATATATATAGAGAGAGAGAGAGTGGGGGGATATGGGTACCGGCGACTAGTGTAGTTTAGAACATGATCATTAAAAGTTAAAATTTATGAGCCAAAAAATATATAAGATTAACAAACAAGTTTTTTAATAATATATAAAAGTGGAATAAAACATAAAAAATTCACAAGCACTGGTAAAAGCATAAAAGTCTTTGTAAAAGGTAAGGAATTCTGACTTAACTTTTAAGATAGGCAAGGGGGGGGGTCACTGCAGGGAAGCCAACGCGTTTCGTCACACCAGACTTCTTGAAGAAGTCTGGTGTGACGAAACGCATTGGGTTCCCTGCAGTGACCCCCCCTTGCCTATCTTAAAAGTTAAGTCACAATTCCTTACATTTTACAAAGACTTTTATGCTTTTACCAGTGCTTGTGAATTTTTTATGTTTTATTCCACTTTTATATATTATTAAAAAACTTGTTTGTTAATCTTATATATTTTTTGGCTCATAAATTTTTACTTTTAATGATCATGTTTTAAACTACACTAGTCGCCGGTACCCATATCCCCCCACTCTATACTCTTTTTAGCAGTACTGTACCAGTACTGCACTCTTAAGGGTTGGCAGACACCTACAGTTAGGTTACGTGTGTGTTTTTAGTTTTTTAAATATAAGTGATTTTTAATCCACTTTACTTACTGAGATTGTACCCCACAAGTGGCACTTTATCATTTTCTGCTACACATATATATATATATATATATATATATATATATATATATACAGATATATTTGCAGCGGGCACACACATATATGATCAACATTGAAGTAATATTTCATGGTCTAAACTGCACATTTATTAACATGATTTTTTTAATTGATTTTTAAAATCATCATCGATTGAGTTTTACATACATCTCCGATGATGGGACACCTGCACTTGCACAGGACCCATAAGGAGGAGGGAGGGGCTTGGACTGCACACTCTAATTCTAAACATAATGAGAGATGCTACCATGCTGAGATTTGTAGTTCCACAGAGAAAAAGAGAAAATGCAGGTGCACACATAAAGTAAATTTGAGGTGCTTAGAATAATTGTGACAAAACTAAGGGCTTACCAACTGTGTTCAGGTGATCTCATCTGGTAGGTCCCTAGCACTAAGGTTCATGCTCTTTTGCAAATGTATAACTTTAGCTTTAATTTTCTTGGAGGGCACTTGGTCTTCATTTTCACAGTTTTCCTTCAGATTCACAGTATGACCAATATTATTTGAATTAATGCAAGTTTTATACATAAAAGCTGATCTATTTTAATGTTCTAGAGGTAGAGGCTATTTGAAATCCAATTGTTGGGCAACATCTGTAATCTATTGAAACATGCAGCACTGGGGTTGAATACTTATGCAAGAAGGAGTTTACAGCTTTATTTATTTTGCTGATGAACAATGAATTATGTGTTTGAAAAGCGAACACTGGTTTGCAATAACAATACTTTCTGAAACACTCTGTGTCAGACAATTTTACAAAGGGACAAAATTGTAAAACAAAACTTTGTCATAACTTTTTGTTTCAAAGTATTTTTTTAATAGAAGTACAGTTACCTGTCTATGGGGGAGATGTACTAAGCAGTGATAAAAGTGAAGAAATGTGAGCCAGTGGAGAAGTTGCCCATGGCAACCAATCAGCATTGACATAACATTTATAATTTACATACTATAAAAGTATACAGAGCAGCTGATTGGGCGCCATGGTCAACTTCTGCACTGGCTCATTTCTCTACTTTTATCACTGCTTAGTACATGTCCCCCTAAGGCTTTAATTAAAACTCCCACAATTTTTCAAATAGCCCAATTATTGCTTTAAAATAAAGATTTAAGCCTTGTGACAAACATTCATCCTACATGGAAAACAGTAACATTGGGCCAATGAGTATATTTAAATTGTGAACCAAGATGCAGGAATTTGGCAGGGCCCAATCAATCTGTCACGCCTTTGGGTTTGGTTTGGACAGGCGCTTGTGATTGGAGCTGACACCGAGGAAGTATAAATTAACTGAGGAGGCTTTAACCAGATATAGTGCATGTACTTGAAAGAATTGTTGGTGTTCTAGCAGTGACAAACCCAGAGGTAAATATAATAATAAATTAAACTTTTATAAAAGAATAACATCCATGATTCACATAAGATACTGTATGCTGACAAAAGATACCAGGATAGCCACAGAAATGATAACCGGAATGGAACCAGATTGGACTGAAAAAGACAAAGTTCAAATAACAATAATATCCGAAATGGAACCGGAATGGGCGGAAGTGCTGACCCGGCTTGATCCGGAATCTTAACACTGATGGTATTGTAGAAAGACACAGTTCAAACAACAATAATATCCGGAATGGAGTGCTCACCCGGCTTGATCCAGACTATTAACACAGATAGCATTGAAGAAAGACACAGTTCAAATATAATAGCATCCGGAATGGAACCGGAACAGACTGGAATGCTCACTGGGCTTGATCCAGAATATTAACACTGCTAGCTTCGAAGAACAGCACAGTTCAAATATAATAGCATCCGGAATGGAACTGGAACGGACTGGAGTGATCACCGGGTTTGATCCAGAATATTAACACTAATAGCATTGAAGATTGACACAGTTCAAATATAATAATAATAATAATAATAATAATAATAATAATAATTAATAATAATTGTATTTATATAGCGCTCTTTCTCCAATAGGACTCAAGGCGCTTAACAGATACATTGCACAATACAGCTTTTCCTAAAATACAGAAGCATGAAGATACTAAAGGGACATTATGGAAATGCTTGAGTAAACAGGAAAGTTTGATTTGATTGTGGCTGATATCTGATGTTTAAGTGTCAAGCCACCATCCAGGACAACGCCCAGATTCCACACATGATCAGTGGTTTGTAATTCTGAATCCCCGAGTGTAAGTCCAGTTGATTGGCTATGCTGCAGTCTTGTCCTTTGATGTTGCGGTCCTATCATAAGGACCTCTGTTTTATCTGGGTTCAGTCACAGCCAACTGGCTCTCATCCACTACTGGAGCTCAGCTCCACTTCTGGAGACAGCCATTTAGGGTTGCTATTCGGTTATCTGTGCACGGCGCAAAGGACAAGTACAGTTGTGTATCATCCGCATAGCAGTTGTAGACCAGGCCATGGCACCTGATTATTTCACCCAGTGGGAGCATGTATACTGCCACAAGCATGGGGGATAGTATAGAACCTTATGGGACACCACATGGCAATGGCACTGATGGTGATGAGTATACTCCAGATAATACTCTCTGTGACCTGCCTGTGAGAAATGATTTGAATCAGCTTAGGACTGTGCCATCCAGTCCACAAAAATGTATCAGTCGCTCAATCAGAAGCCCATGGTCCATGGTGTTAAATGCTGCAGAGAGATCCAGAAGGATTAATATTGAACAGTTACCCCTGTCTCTTGCCATCAGAAGATCATTTAACACACACACCAGGGCTGTTTCAGTGCTATGTCTTCTCCTGAATCCTGATTGGACTGGATCATAAACATCATGGTTTGTCTGGTGGGGTTTCCAGTTGATTTGCAACCACTTTCTAGATAAACTTTTCTAGAAAAGGAAGGTTTGATACCGGTCTGTAGTTGGTCATGCAGTCGGGATCTAAATTAGGTTTTTTAAGAAGAGGTCTAACAATTGCTTCCTTTAGGGGTCCAGGAAAAATGCCTGTCTGCAAAGAGCATTGAACAATTTTTGCAAAGACAGGATCAATTATATCCATACAACCTATTAGAAGCTTGGTTGAGGCAGGGTCCAGATCACAGATGCTGGGATGCAAATTCCAAGCAATTTCAGCAATGTCCTTTACATCCACTGGGTCAAAGCTGGTCCATGAAGGCAGGTGGCTTATATTGGCAGGCTTTGTAATTTGGAACTCCTTTGATGGCACTGTGGAGATTCCAGCCCGTATGGTGGATATTTTATCTGAAAAGAAGTTTGCAAACGCGTTGCATCTTGCCTGGGAGAGAGTTTCATCAGTCTGCAGGCATGCTGGCTTGCAAAGCATCTCCACTGTGCGGAAAAGTTGAGCTGGCTTATTGTTTGCTGCCGTGATCTCATTTGACAGGAACTGTGATTTCTTACGGGTAATTGTCGATTGATATTCTTTGTTATGCTTTATTCGTTTTATTTTGTCATCCACTAGATTAGTCTTCCTCCATCGTCTCTCCATTCTACGCCCCCTTTTCTTGAGCTTACTAACACTGTTGTCGAACCAGGGAGCTCGATGTTGTGGTTTACGAGATCTTATACGCACAGGGGCGATAATATCAATTGCAGCCATAACATCCCTATTACAATAATGGACTAGGGAACAGGGATCTTCACAGGCACCCAATATAGCAGAGAGATCCAGATTTGCTTCAAGAGCCTGGAGAGTCATACCCCTCCTTGGACAATACCTGGTCAACTCCACAGGCAGAGATCTTATTTGAGGGGTTGCAACTGAGAACCAAAGGGAGTGGTGGTCTGACCAGATGACTGGGTTTATTTTTAGGTCAGTGACTTCTAATCCAATCTGAAAGACAAGATCAAGAGTGGGACAACTTTTATGTGTGGCAGAAGGAATGACCTGTGTGAAGCCCAGACCATTCATTGTGCACAGGAGGTCTTGGCCAAGGCGTGAAAGCTCATCATCCACCTATGCATTGAAATGCCAGAGGATGAGTCATCTTTGATATTCCAGAATCAGGCCAGCAACAGTGTCTGCAATTTCTTGTAGAAATATCTTTTCATCTCTAGGGGGCCGGTAAATGAGAAGTACTCTGAAACCTAACCCTGTCGAACTTCGGGCAGCAATGCACTTGAATGAGCGAGTAATTTCAATAGAGTGGACCCTAAGTTTAAGTTATTTTTTGAAGCAGATAGCCACCCCGCCACCCCTGCGGTCCAGTCTTTGGTTGTGGATGACAGAGTAGTTTGTTGGGACTGCAGCCTCCAATATTGGTGCTGCATTTTCATTTAGCCAGGTCTCTGTAATACAGGCTAGATCTGCAGATTCAATAAGGTCAGCAATTGTTGCAGTCTTGTTTCTTATAGATCTGGCATTACAAAGGATTGACCTAATTGGCATACCAGAGGGCCTTCAGTTTTCTTTATGTTAAGTGCAGGAGCTCTGGGTATGGGGGTCACAAAGCGAGAATGGACAGTTCTGTTCTTCCAAGCACAGGGCCGTCTTTTGGGTATCACTTCTATTTGATTATTCTTTGAAGCTGGGGATGAGCAGGTGGGCAAAGGACTTAGGTGGTTACCGGGGTAAGTTTCCGGCCTGCTCACTTCCCATGAATACGCCTGTGTTTTTTTTTTAAATGCCAAGGGATTGGAGGATAGTAGCCTGTGACGATGTAATAGGAACTGCAGTACGTGGTGGGCGGAGTGAAAGAATGAAGCTGGAGGAATACATTGGGTCATCAATGACAGATTACTATAAGTATGAGCTGCATATGAATATGAGAGAGGGAGAGAAAGCTGTGTATATATATATATATATATAGTCATAGAATCACTCGGCACTCCACTCAGCATATACTTGCAACCGGCCTGGTGCCCTCCTTCCGTGTAGTTTACAAATTCATGTAATAGGCGGCACTCTCGGACTCGTTTAAAAAAAAGGACCCGGACACGCCTGGGTACAACAACGTTTCGGTTTTATAAACCTTCGTCCGGTATGTAAAATACATGAAATGAGCTTACCTTTATACATAGTAAAAAGACACCAGGTGAAAAACGTGCACAACTACTCCCTCCACTTCCGCTGACGTCATCACATACAGACGGCGTCAGGATGGCAGCAGGGACAAAACTACTGTGAATCCGTCACCATGGTAACACCTACAGGAATGTAAACAATAGTCACATGATTTATACAAAAGTAATCATATGTAGTAACAAAGTCCTAAAGTCACGGCACTTATAGAAAACAATTGAATGAAATCATCTCATTTAAACCCTGAGGGGAGACAGTATTCAGTAAATGTATCCACTTAATGTCTAGTTGTAAAAGGGTTCTCCCTCTGTCACCCCCTCTAATATCTTCCTTTACATGATCCAACATCATATAGCGTAACGATGAGAGGCTATGATTACAAGATTTAAAATGTTTGGCAACGGGCTGATCTATACTCTTTCCCTCTAATCAGAGCCGGATTAAGGGGGGAGCCCAGGGGACACATTACCCTGGGCCCCCCAAATCTAAGGGCCCCCCGTGCCTGCCGTCAAGCACTGGCAGTTTGCATGTTTTTTTTTTTTTTTATGAAGACCAGCCTAATTTACACCCAGCGACTAGCGCACACAGGGGGGTGGGGTTCTAACTACCTAGAAACCCCCATGCCGCGATCCATTGCAGGTGGTGACTGATTTTTTTATTTTTTATGGGGAGACGGAGGAGCTATGATGGTGACGCGGCAGCTGTCTCCATCGTCCGTCCTCATATTAACACAGAGCCGGGCGGCTGGGTTGGCAAGCTAGGGGGAGCTGTAGCAGTAGTGCAACAGTTGCTCCCAGATAGTTTCAAGTTGAAATCTGGCCGGGTGGCACAACTCTCTTCCTCTGTCCCGGCCGTCTTGACAGGGTACAGCCGCAGGTAAGGTGGCGACTGCATCAAGCTGCACATTTTTCTGTTTTTCACATTGAGTTGGTGTTTCCTCATGAAACATTAAAACATTTTGATTTTTGTGCTGGATTAGTGAGTGTCCTCTTTTATGAATTGACTGCATATGGTCACAGTTGCTATGCTGTGACACTTCAGGCAGCACCCCTGTGGATGGATACCCCCATGGAGGAGTTCATAAGTTCATACAGTTTTATATGACTTCAGATACATGTGTGTCTGTGAGAGAGAGTGTGTGAGAGAGAGAGAGAGAGAGAGAGAGAGAGAGAGAGAGTGTGTGTGTGTGTGTGTGTGTGTGTATATATTTTTTATTTTTTTTATAGTGTGTGTGTATATATATATATATATATATATATACATACAGTGTGTGGGTGTATATACATACCTGTATATACAGTATAGAAATGGTGGCACTCACGGACTCTACATCACCCTGAAATGAAGACTCGCAGATGCCCGCAGGCTACTCCAATGTTTTACTTTATTATAACATTCAGGATACCATGACGTAGATTATTATAAAACATTGGTGTATCCTGCGTGCGTCTGTGAGTCTTCATTTCTGGGTGATGAAAAGTCCATGAGTGCCACTATTTCTACACTGCATATTACATGACTGTTGGAAGGCACTGCGGCAGGTTACAGAGTGCATAATGCCTCAGTCTCCGCCTCCTATACTTCGCTCCACCCCCTCTAGAAACCCCCCTTCACCCACAGGCACTAACGAACGGCCGTGAATGCTCCTCATAGAGCGCTCTGTACTGGACACATAACTCACAGCGGAAGGAGCTGCTGAGCATGCGTAGCAGCAGCTTCTGCGCTCAACTATATAATGTATATAGAAAGGGGAGAGTCCTTACATGTTTATATATGTGTATGTGTGTGTGTATATATATATATATATATATATATATATGTGATAGATAAAAGTATAAGCAGAAAGCTGTTGGAGGCAGTACATTTTATTGAATAGAAAATTAGCGTAGGTATACACTGTAGAAAAACAATATCACACATAGCATACACGCACACACAAACAGCATGCGTAAATAGCATACACACATACACACACTATACACCTACACAAACACACAGCATACCTACACACACACACACACACACACACACACACACACACACACACACACACACACACACACACACACACACACACCACTAACCAATTTAACTCCAGCAGAATCACCTCCTCTTCTCTTCTGTTAAATTGGTTAGTGCTGTGTGTGTGTTTTTGTAGGTTTGTTGTATGTATTTAAGTGTGTGTGTGTGTGCTATGTGTGTTGTGTGATATTGTTTTTTTTCAGTGTATACATACGATAATTCAATAACGTGCTATTTTTTGTTACTGCCTCCAACAGCTTTCTGCTTATACTTTTATCTATCTTGTAAAATTATATATATATATATATATATAGATATAAACACACACACACACACACACACACACACACACACACACACACACACACACACACACATAAGGAACCTCCCCTTCCTATATACACTATATTTAGTCCTCAGGGGCCCCCCTTGTCTAAAGTACCCCGGGCCCCCTGGAGCCTTAATCCGGCCCTGCCTCTAATGCCTGTTTTATAGCACTCCGATGTTGCGCCATCCGTTCTTTGAACTGGCATACCGTTTTGCTAATATAATATAAACTGCACGGGCATCTTATGCAGTAGACAACAAACTTGCTGGTACATGTGAATACGTGTCTTAGTTTTATCTGTTTACCATTGTGGGGATGTCTGATATAATCACCAGTATCCAAGTACATACAGGTAGTACAACCAAGGCACCTATAGTTGCCCGGCTTTCTGGTCATAAAGTGCTTAGAGCGTGCACCCAAGCAGTTAGCTATGTCAGTATGCACCACATAATCTCCTATGTTCTTTCCCCTAGTGTAACATGGGAGTAAGGCACGATTGGTTAGGTCTGGAAGCTCTGGGTCAGATTGTATCACTGGCCAGACCCTCTTGGCCGTGTTAATGATTTTCTTTGTGGATACTGTGTAGTTATTAACCCAGATCATAGTTGTAGCCATTTTGTCAGATTTAGTAACTGTGGTATCCTTCACTTTGGGTGCTACTACAGGTTGAGTATCCCTTATCCAAAATGCTTGGGACCAGATGTATTTTGGATATCGGATTTTTCCGTATTTTGGAATAATTGCATACCATAATGAGATATCATGGTGATGGGACCTAAATCTAAGCACAGAATGCATTTATTTTTCATATACACCTTATACACACAGCCTGAAGGCAATTTAAGCCAATATTTTTTATAACTTTGTGCATTAAACAAAGTGTGTCTACATTCACACAATTCATTTATGTTTCATATACACCTTATACACACAGCCTAAAGGTCATTTAATACAATATTTTTAATAACTTTGTGTATTAAACAAAGTTTGTGTACATTGAGTCATCAAAAAACAAAGGTTTCACTATCTCACTCTCATTCAAAAAAGTCCGTATTTCGGAATATTCCGTATTTCGGAATATTTGGATATGGGATACTCAACCTGTAATGCCTTTGTTCTAGCTAATTGAAGATCCTTATTACAATAGCCCCTTTCCTAAAATGTGGTAGTCATTAGGTCCATCTTACTCACTTCATCAACGGGATCACTGCAAATGCGGTGAACACGGAGATATTGTGAGTAAGGGAGACCTCTTTTAAGAGAACTGGGATGATGACTGGAAGCATGGAGCATTTTGTTATAGTCGGTGGGTTTTTGATAAATAGAAGTGACAAAATCCACCCCTCTAATCTTCACCTCTACATCTAGGAAATGTATACTTTCCTTCTGAATATTCCAAGTAAACTTGATATTCTGATCCATGCTATTCACCTGCAGCATCATGGAATTAAATATCTCCTCAGTGCCCCTCCATAAGAAGAATACGTCATCTATAAATCTCGTATACAGGGGTATTAGATGAGCAAATTCCTGTCTACCAAAAAACAACTGATCTTCAACAGTAAACATAAAAGCATTCGCATAAGTCGGTGCGACACAAGCTCCCATCGCACAACCGCGAGTCTGAAGGAAGTATTCATTATTGAAAATGAAATAATTCCTTTCCAACACCAATTTAAGTAATTGCAGGAAGAACTCCACATCAGGACCATTATACAAGGTATTGTTAGTAATTAATTGTCGTACAGCCTCTAGACCTTTATCATGGGGGATGTTCGTATATAAACTTATAACATCAGCGGTGCACATCCAGCAATCATCAGGAATGGCACCGAAGTTACTCAATTTCTGTAAGAACATAGTCGTATCTTTCAAGTATGTCCCTCTATCCTGCACCACCGGTTGCAGGTAGAAGTCAAGATATTTGGAGACCTGGTAAAACAGGGAGTCCCTGGCAGACACAATGGGTCTGCCCGGGGGGTTTCTCACTGTTTTTGTGCAACTTGGGAAGCATGTTGAATATTGGTACCCGAGGGTGTTCACAACACAGAGCCTTGTACAGAGACTCCGTTATGTGACCAGCCTCAACCGCAGATAACAAGACACCCTCCAACTCCCTCCGGAAAATATTAGTGAGATCTCTCTCCAGTTTGGTGTATACACAAGTGTCACATAATTGCCTATAAGCCTCATCTTTATAATCACTAATATTTTGTATCACTATGCCCCCACCCTTATCGGCGGGGCGTATCGTGATATCCTTACAGGTTGAAAGGTCATGCAAGGCCTTCCTTTCTGCTGCTGACAAGTTACTGTTACCAGAGAATTTCTCTTTATCACAGGTATCAATACAATTAGTGATTGTTCTAGTGAAGGCTTTAATAGCTGTATTGGAAGAAAAAGGGTCAAAATTTGATTTCAATTTAACTGGGCATTCTGGTTTGTCAACTTTCACCAAAGAATTCTCTGTATCATTCTTACAGAATAAAAATAAAAATATATATAAGCAACATGGTGGTTAAAAAATAATAAAATAAGCAACAAGGTGGTTTAAAAAATAACATAAAATATATAATCTATATACAGATTAACCTCTAGTCTTTCAATCGATATCTTATATCTATAATCACATGTTAATGATTCAGAGACTCAGCACTAAGGATCCCCATTTACTCATATAAAACCTTTTAGGATAACATAAATCCATATTAACACTGATAGCATTCAAGAAAGACAAAGTCCATATAATAATGGTAGCCAGAGTGGAGTTGGGACGGACTGGATCATACAAAGTCACTGGAATGAAGGAGCTTAGCACAGAGCTGTTACTTCCTGGATAGAGACTGTTGTACTGATGATTTCTGAGAGCCAGAGGCTGGAAGATAAACACCTGGGTTAACTGGGATAGCCTGAATGGAATCAGGTGGTGCAGGGAAGCTCAGACAGTCACGTGATTGGCTGTGCTGCAGTCAGGTGATCAGGACTTGTCACAGCAGTACTCCAGGCTTAGGCTCTGATGTGGATTGAGGCCTAGGAGGACCCAAACACTAGGAAGCAGACAATATGAATAGCCACACTTGGAATTTATACACATTATGCTGAGATAGCTATGCAGGAACAGCATGTACAGACTTACTGACAGCTGTGTGTGAAGAACAGAGAGCCCAGTTGCCAAACACTGGATCTTGGCAATTACTCACACAGAGGAATTCCTACTCAGGTGCTAATCAGTAAGTAATCAAGACTGCAGTTAGTATGTGAAACAGATGCCTGTTTGCAGAATATGCTGAGGTAAGTCACAGAACATAAGAAATTCAGTCAGGATTGTGACACAATCAGAGCTTTGGCCAACTTCTATAAAAGAGCCCCTGTGTAGTCATTGTTCCGGGTGATCAATAGAGAAAATGTTTGTCTTTCTTCTGAAGACAGCGAAAGGTCCAAAATTCTGTAGAGCCAGGTCCATGGAATATTGGTGGTCATTCCGGGTTGTTCGCTCGCTAGCGAGTTTTTAGCACCCGTGCAAGCGCTATGCCGCCTCCCACTGGGAGTGTATTTTAGCTTAGCAGAAGTGCGAATGAAAGGATCGCAGAGCGGCGGCAAAGTTTTTTTGTGCAGTTTTAGAGTAGATTAATACCTACTTAGCGCTTGCAATGACTTCAGACTGTTCAGTTCCTGTTTTGATGTCACAAACACGCCCTTCATTCGCCCAGCTACACCTGCGTTTTTCCTGGCACGCCTGCGTTTTTTCAAACACTCCCTGAAAGTGGTCAGTTAACACCCAGAGACGCCCACTTCATGTCAATCACTCTGCGGCCAGCAGTGCGACTGAAATGCTTCGCTAGACCCTGTGTGAAACTACATCGCTCGCTGTAATAGTACATCACGCGTGCGCACTGTGCCGCATACGCAGAAGTGCCGCTTTTTTGCCTCATCGCTGCACAGCGAATTAATGCAGCTAGCGATCAACTCGGAATGACCACCATTGGCTTTATTTTACATAAAAAAGATTTTCACTTTCTTTCCACAGTTTCTGTAGAAAGGTAGGTTAGTCAGGGTTTTTTGACCAAATGACCAGTATACATGGAACAATACTGATCAGATCTCTTGCAACATCTTAGCAAATATAAATTAATGTATGTTTACATCTATCATTGAGAGTGAGAGTCATTTCTATTCTTCAGTGCGGAGATACAGCAGATAGGACCCTCAAAGTGGAATTGATTAGATGTGTCAGGACTCCTGGAGACTGTTGCATCTACAGTATGGCATAAAGACAATTTTGTATTTGAGAATCTGATAAAGTCTTGCAAAAAGTATAAACATAACAAATGAGTAAAAAGCTCAGCATGTTCTATATGTACTGTTCAATATCGGATACACACAGACATCTGGTCACCATACTGATGCGGGGATCCCGGCTTTTAGATGACCACCACAGGTTCTAACCCCACTCTACGGGTGTCATGGACACCCATGAGTGGGAATAGTCCCTGTTAGTCGGCATGTCCACTGTCGGGATTGTTAGGGAGTGGGATCCCGGCGTAGGGATGACCGCCGGTCACATAACTACATCCCCAGACATCATGGGGGGAATTCAAATGTTATGGTCCCCAATCTCCCGTCTAAAGTGATGGAAGATTGCAGGGCGCAAAATTAATTTGATGCCCCCTATCACGCTGATTGCATCCATTAGTGTTGGGTAAGTGGCTAAGCCCGACTAAACTAATAGGCGCGATTTGGAAAAGTGCTGTTTGGGCGCCCAAACAGATCACTTTTCACACATTTCAGCTCGCCACCCCCGGCAGTGCGAGCTGAAATGTACAGACCGGCGGCTGATCACGCCCGAACGGAGCTACAATGGAATATCTCCGTTTGGCGCCATCTTGTGGCTACCGGCATCAAGAAGATTTGAATTTCGCCCCATGACTGAATAATGATTTATTAACAGATACTAAAACTCTTTTATATTTATCCTTATAATGATGGTTTAGGAAGGGGGAGGCCTAAAAGTACTAATAGAAAGGTAAATAGCCTTATAGATAAATTCCCTTGCAATCAAATATGAAAAATTTCCAAAACTTAACAAAAGAATGTTGGTTAAAATCTCTGTTATAAGAAACTCCGTAGCATGAACAGATTTAAGATATCGACAAAAGCATCATCAAATTAATCCGTGACAGCCGCTGAAATAAATATAACAAGATTACACTGAGTAGATGTTAATTTTAGGGAGCTCAGGAGAACGTCCAGCTTTAAAGTGGATAATCCAGAAGAAAGCGATTCTAAGTATCAGTTACTATCAGCCTTGAGCAATCTACTGGGTTTTTTTCTGGTGTATTTCTAATTAGTGCTTGAACACTGTGTACTTATAAATAGATAGGAAATACAGTATGAAGCTGCGTTGCTGCAAGTTACAGGATATTTTTGTTCTTCACTTAATATTTTTACACCTCGTCTCATCTACATATGTGATACCAGCCAGTTTAAAGAAAACGTTGCTTTTGTATGAATTAATGAGTGGCTGTTGTACAGTAGTGATATGGCTCATATATGGCCGTGGATTCAATGGGAAGAAAAGGAACAATCATCGGAAAGGAATACTCATTTGCATAATATAGGCAATAAGTAAACATGTCTGCTTCAGGTTTAGGTGCTGTTTAAAAAGTCTACATGTAATATATTCTTTAATATTACATTGTTATTACGAGGATTGCTTTAACATAAAGAAAGAATACAGATATATCATGTTTTATAATGTACTGAATATACGTAAATAAATATATATGTGGTTGTTTATTGTTAAACACATTTTTCCCCTACAGTACTTTCTAGGTATAAATGTATTGCTCATGTGAGCTCATTTTCTATTTTTGGTGGACAGGAGACAACCACAAGAACACTAACAATCAAACTGGTGTTTCCAGCAAATCTCAGTATACAGTAATTCTTGCCACAGACAGGGGAGCTGATGGGAAGGAGGATGGGGGGGTGTCAAGTACTAAGTACCCGTGCTGTAGAAGGGGCCTGGGCTGGCCCCCTTTGCAGTGTAATGCACATTGGTGGTCATTCCGAGTCGATCGCACGTAGCAACTTTTTGCTGCCCGTGTGATCAACTACACGCCGCCTAAGAGGGAGTGTATTTCTGCATAGCAAGGCTGCGAACGCTTGTGCAGCCCTGCTATGTAAAAAAAGTTTCCTGTAAAATAAGACCAGGGTAAGAGTTACTTACCCTGTGCGACCGTTCCAGCGATGCAGGTCCCGGAATTGACGTCAGACATCTACCCTCCAAACGCATGGACACGCCTGCGTTGGACTCACCACTCCCAGAAAACGGTGAGTAGCCGCCCCAGAACGCCTCCCTGCTATCAATCTTCTTGCGATCACTCCAGCGATCGCTTTCTTCGTTCTTCGCTGGGCAACGATGCACGGGCACATTGCGGCCGCCGTGCAGGCGCAGACCCAACCCGTTTGCACCGCTGCTACAATCAGCAGCGTGAGAATGGGTCGGAATGACCCCCTTAGTATCTTTGTATTTGGCCACATCACCCATCAGTACCGGGGCCCTGTTGATGTCTCAACAGCCCTGAGCACAGATGGAGCATGCCTGATATACATAGGGTCTGATTTACAAGTCTGCAAATGGAACTTGTGATTTTTAGTGACTGTATATGCAGTAGAGCCTGCATATGCAGCTTTAAGCATCTCATTGAGTCATATGTATCTCCGCCACATTTCCACCTTAGTGGTTTCCAGGGGTGTATCTAGGGGTCCGAGCGCCCCTGGCAAATTAAGGGGCTGGCACCCCCCCCTACACACATTTGGAATAAGGTGTGAGTATTGGAAATGGGGCATGGTCTTGTGGGGGAAGGGTGTGGACACAATAGTACTTCCAATTCAAATTATGCCACAAAGTAGTGTCCCTTATTCGCATAACACCACACAGTAGTGTCTCGTATTCATGTTACACTATCCCTACCCCCTAACCCTAACCCACTTTTCCCGCAGCCTGACCTTAATCCGCCCCCCCACCAAAAGCCTCTTCAGTGGTGCCTAACCCTAACCAACCATTCCTAATCTCCCTCCCTGCAGCCTAACCCTCCCACCCTCGCAGCCTAACCCTATCCCTAACCCTCCCATGCGGCTTGCCAGTGGAGACTTTGGCACCAACTCGATCCGGATTTTGGCATTCTGCATCGCTATCTACGTTGGGATGCCAGCATTCCGAGCAGTTTCGGGATGCAGGCATCCGCTTTCCAACCGCCGGGATGCCAAACGCCGGCATCTTGACTGCATCCCGAATGAAATGCTAATGAGCTGCTGTGAGATGAGCCTGAAATGGACCCAGCCATTAACCAAACACCATTAGTTGGATGGTAGAAGTGCTTCCTGTTAGAAAAAACATCAGGGTGCCATCACTTCCAAGATAAAAATGATCAATTATACAATTAACTGATATACATTTCCTTGAACCTGGCCTTGAAATAGGTAAGATATGTATTTTTCTTTATTACACTCAACAAGTTAAAGTTTTCGCTTACTTACTACTTACTTACATCTAACATGCATGAGAATTGTGTAGTTTTCCAGGTACTACAGTCCCTTCTCCCAAACATTGGCACTTTATTATTATCTTCAACAACAAATAGATCTATAGCACTGTCATAGGCGTGCGCAGAGACTGACTGGCGGATGCCGCTCCGGACTCCCCCCCCACGGCATTATAGTGTTCTCTCACCTCCCACGCCTATGAGCACTGTGCTTTATAACAATTGCTGTGTACCTGGTGAGAGTCTGTTACTGCCAGCGCGGCGCCAGTGTCCGTCAGCACCGCACTGCACTAGTGATCAGACTAGTGTCCGGCAGCACCGCACTTGTAATCAGACTCAAAATAAACTACAGTTCCCAGCAACCCTTGCTGCCGGGAGCTCCCAGCAACAAAGGCTGCTAGCAGCTGTAGTTTATTTTGAGTCTGATTACAAGTGCGGTGCTGCCGGACACCGGCGCCACTCCAGCAGTAACAGACTCTCACCAGGTACGGTCTGACAGTATTACTTTTCTACCCTTTGGCCGCGGGTGGCACAGCCAGGCGGCGCCCCCTCCTTGCCTGGTGCCCCTGGCGAGTGCCATCCTGGCCAATGGGTAGATACACCCCTGGTGGTTTCAACTGAGCAGCAACTGGGCCTTCACACTAGAGATGTGCGCAGACTCCCGTCTTTTGGTTTTGGTTCTAATACATCATCGTGTTTTGATTTTGTAAAAAACACCCTCAAGTGTTTTGAGTTTTTGATTCAGATTTGGATTCCTTTAAAATAGCTAAAGGGGGGTACACACGGAGCGATATTCTCAGCAATCTGACTAGATTGCTTAGAATTTAAGCATTATCGCTCCGTGTGTACCCCCTACAGCGATAGCGATGCGCAGCCCCGCGCATCGCTATCGCTGGTGCTATAGTGGCCTGCCGTGCAGGCCAATCTAGCAGGTCGTTCACTTCACCCGCTGGGTGAAATGAGCGGCCCCCCATCTCCCCCCGCATGCTCAGCACAGATCGCGCTGTGCTGAGCGGCGGGAGAGAAGTGTGCTGAGCGGTTTGCTCAGCACACATCTCTCCCACATCGGCCCATCTATATGGGCCTTAAAAATCAATAAACACTGATGATAAAACTTTAAAATAGCTAAAATTGATAAAAAAGTAAAAATCATGTACAGTTATTTGGACCTGTGTACATGCAATCCAAAACCCGATACTGCTTCAAAGACTGAGGAATGGATGCTGAATAGACGTGGCTAGCAGGCACTGTGGATGACCAGGGAGCCCCTCTATTGTTACAGGGCACCCGGGGTGCCGCCCGGAGGGTGGGCAGCTGTGGAACTGAGAAGCCACCGGCAGAGGTGCACGGGAAGGTGACAAACAGGCCTGCCCAGCGGAGTTGTAGACCCTTTGGATCACGGAAAACCACAGGGAATTCCTGAGGGAGCTCAGAGCTGGAGCTTCTGCTCAAGGCAGTAACATAAAGCACTGGCAGCATGCAAGAGTGGGCTGACCCCTTTTTTAAGAGGAAGATGCCTCCCATTGGACTAAACATTCCACAGAGCACAGCGATTGGACACAGAGAACCTTGGTCTCCAACATGGCGGCTCACAGTGCTGCAGACAAACAGGAGCACACCCTCTAACCCACAGGGTCCCCCGTCTCCAACACTCCGGCAGCCGTACCGTAACTGCCGCCACTCCACACCACGGCTGCGCAGCACCGCCAGCAGCCGGAGAGGTAAGCCCCGGACCATGGCTCCGGAGGTAAGCCCCTGGCGCCTGACAGTGGGAATGCTACTGTTTTTCAGATGGACACATCTTGAGCCCCTGACTCAGCTTGTGAATGTAAATGTGCTTTTTATGGGAATCTTTATCAAATCAATGCGTCTACAGTACCTCTAAATGAGTCACTTTGTTGTTTAACAGTGTAGAGGGTTAGTGTCTTCAAAAACCTTTACCTGTTAAAATATATTTAAAGGTATCACATTAACTAATGCAACAGTTTTTCTTCTAATATTCAGTAAAAACCTTATCAGGTTGGTCATTTTCAATCCCATTTAAGAAGATAGTTTGCTTAGTGGTGGTTCCCAGGTCTATGGAAGGGGCCCATTTATGAATAATGACATTTGCAGTGCTATCTGTGTACCCAGCCTAATTCATACACTTTATCTGTGACTCCATGAGTATTTATGGTGCATGACCTGCTTCACAACTCCTTTGCTTAGAATGTGGTCTTCACCGTAATTTATTAAATTCTTGTTGTGCTTTCGAAGAGTTTGTCCTAGATATAAACTTATAAGACTTGGGCCCCCATTTATCAAGCCTTGGAGAGTGATAAATAGCACGGTGATAAACTACCAGTCAATCAGGTCCGAGCTACCATGTTACAGGCTGTATTTGCAAAATGACAGCAATGAGCTGATTGGTTTGTACTTTATCAATGTGCAATTTATCACTTACCAAGGCTTGATAAGTCTGGGCATTTATTTGTAAACGGATCTGCAGTGCCAGGATGTCACTAAACAATATATTTTACCTTTATGATTTAAATTAGAGGAATTTCAATTTTGAGGTTTCTCAGTCGTTGGTCATCACAATCACTTATAAGGAATTTAATTAGGCACGGTAATTTACAGTGGACTAATTGATCCTCCTTTTTTTTATACATGGCTAAAAGACGTGAAAAAAATTCCCTGATAACTAGGGGGTTAACAGGTGATGTGACCCTGTTAATACACAAATCCCTGAACTTTTCATGGATTCTGTGTGTTAGAGCCCGTTAGCACATGTTAACGCCGGTTAACACGTTAAGTTAATGGTCTTTAATGAGGGGCTTGGTGAAAAATGGTCTGGAATTGAATAGCCCCAGACTTTAAAGCCCGAGGCTACAACCCTTTATCACCCACGGTAATTTACCACAGGTAATTGAATTCCCCCATTAGTCTGTTATAAGTATCAGGCGTACTGTACAACGGTAATTGTTACCTTGACAAATTCCTTTGCTTTTCTCTTTCACAATCAGACATTCTACCAATAATATTCTTTTGGGATCTTTCAAGCAAACTAAGCTGTTGTTTATTATTTAATGATGTGCTGTGAATAATGCAAGCTAATTGATTGAACGCCTTACTTGATGCAGCCAGCTTAATGCTAGACCAGAAGGTGCAGAGACAGCAATTCACTTTATTAATGACAATACTAAGGATTAACCAAGAGCTTTCTCTGTGCTTCTAACACCTCCTGTTAATTGCTCGCTCAGGACATCACAGTACCTAATAGGCTACAGTTTCCATATAGCATAAAGGCTTTCAATCCTTATTCACAGAAGCAGTCTGTAAAGCCTTTACACCTTGTATTATATCCTGTGTCTATTTTCAATTCCAAACAATCTTCGGATGGACCAGCTGGTACTTTACATGCAGAGAGCATACTCCTCAGTTTGCTTAACATATTGTGTGAACAATTCATTTAATTTCATTTTTCGAACAATGCAGGGTTTGTGTTTATGGGAAAATCTCCTCTAAGTATCTGCCAACACATGGCAACTACACAGAGATAAATGCAACTTACTGTATCTAGGAGCAAATCTAAATTTATTGGTATCTGCTCACCATATGGGAGAATAATATGCTGTACATGTAATACATACTTTCTTTGTGTGACACACTGGTGTCTAGGGGCACAGAATTATCTAACAAACGTGTGCTATATCCAAGGACACTTTGCTATCCGGTAGGCACATGTTTATTATTACTTTTTAACCTTTGTTTATGTAACATGAATATTTTATGCAGCGCTTTCAATGGACTGGCTAACAAAACACAGCGTAGCTGCCTACCTCCCGGATCCTGTGGGAGAATCCATTTGATGATCTTCTCTCCTGCTGCCCTGAATTATAAATCAAATCTCCCCATTCTTTGGATTCTTCACTGCAGCCAGGGTTCCACTCAGAGGCAGAACTCTGGGAGGCAACGGAGTCAGCTGCCGCCGGGCTCCTGCTCTGAAGGGGGGTACCTCTCCTCCTGTTCCGTGTGTTCAGCGACAGTAATCAATTAATTAAATTGACAGCAGCCGGTATCTCTTCCGTAGCCGACTTCCCCACTAGTCACTACACCTTACAAATCACACCCTCTTTATTATAGATATACTGGAAGCAGACACCTTACTGATGAAGCTATTTGCTCCTATAAAGGAAACATGAGAATTCTAACTATATGAAGTTATTGCTCTGACAATTACAAGTAACTTCATATAGTTAGATTTCTCATACTTCCTATGCAAGAGCAAATATCTCCATCAGTACGGTGCATGCTTCCAGTGTAATAGGTTGTGGGTTCTAATCCTGGGTATGACACTTGCAAATTAATTGTCAGAGAAATAATCAGCATTGTGAGTGACTGAGCAGATCTATGTAGTGTGTGGTTGGACCCCTACATAGATCTGCCTAGTGTCAACGGGTTTTGTAGTAACTTCATATAGTTAGAATTAGAGGTGAGCGGGTTTGGTTTTACTCGGATCTCAAAATGGCATCTTATTGGCTCACGGATGATATATGGGGGGGCACCAATATTTTTCTTGCCTCCGGGCAACTGGGACAAACTTACGTCACTGGTTCCACTAAAGACTTTATGGGCAAGGACAGTGTTTTGCTGCAGTCACTATCATGACTTCTGTCCAGGTTCATCAGCCTCTGCTGTTGACTCTCAGTAAAACCTTGTAGGACCACTGGCAGTAGAGAATGTGGCTTGCCAGACCCATGTGATCTGTGTCTTCTTATCTCAGCATCTGCTGTTGCTGCTAGTGTGTGTGAATTGTGGATTTTTTTTAGTAATCTTTAGTTAAACACACAAAAAGGACAATACAAAAAGTTTAAAATTTTGTTTTGGTTTTTACCAAGAGATGATTATTAAAGGAATTTATTGCATAAGCATCACACATATCATGTCTATAGTGAGAAGAAAAGAAATATCACAGCAAATAGATGCAAATAAGAAATCCAGTATTGCAGACAGCAATGCTAGTAGCAATAATTGCAAAATGTCACAAAATGTATTGCTACTGATGTTATATAGAAATATTTAGCAACAAGCATTTAAGCTTAGACACACCCATGTGTGGAGCTACTCTTGCCCCTTGGGTGGCGCATGACATGTCCCCACAACGGCATACCACGAGTCGCATACCAAATTTTACTACAGACTATAATCTCCATGAAAATTTACCAAATGAATGGAAGATCGGGCGCTTACAGGTGCTGTGTCTCTAATGCTGCTGCTATAACGTTTGGGGGTAGTCACGCCCCAACCATACACCAAAAAGAAAAACCAAAGAGATAAATAGCAGTGCTAGTTGAAATACTGAGTATAAATTATAATAAGTAGGATTGAGTGATAAAGAATTCTCAATTTAATAAAACATGAAATTAGGCCTCATTAAAAATTGGATACAAAAATCCAAAGACAATTTAAGACAATAAAAACAGCAAATATGGGTCGTATATTTATAACTGCCTATCACATTAACATCCGTTCCTATTGATAAACCTGGATCATATAGCAAATGGAGACAGACTGACAGCGCAGTCACACCAATACACTTTACCCGAAAACCGCTAGAGGTGTAGTCCCTTAAGAGTGTCTCTGATGTTTTGCTCAAAACCATCCAGGTTTGGGATCCTCATTATAACACGGTGTCCTCTTTATGAAGAAAGGGTTGATGGTGTTTCCAGTTGTAAAGGATTTGTCTCGTTTTTTCTGCAGATGGCAAAGTCCAGTGGTTGGTCCGGGTGTGATACGGCAGTAAGAATTGACGTGATTGTCGACCCAAGTAGCCTCCTCCTGACGCGTTTCGCTGCAAGCACTGCAGCTTTATCAAAGCTTTATCAAACACAACATGTTAAACTCCCAATGAGTTTTTGCACTGTGGAACCAAACTGGAACACCCGAGCAAACCCACACATACATAGGGAAAACATACAAACTTCATACAGACAGGGTCCTGTTTGGAATGAACACGACAGTGGGGATTCAATGTTAATTACTGTAATTTCATATAAGACACAATCAATAAGGACACATGAGCACTAAGCCCCTCATCATGATACAATTAGAATGCCTTTTTAATTTACACCTACAGTAGTACAGAGAAAACTCATACTGTGCAGTCAGTTGCTATTATTGTGCAATGGATTTCCAAGAGTAGGGAAATCAACTATAAACCAGAAGTCAACAGAAGGCAGAATTGGAGAAATGTGAGTGGAGAAATGAGACTCAGGGAATTCTGGAATTAGAGATTTAGGGGGGAATTAAATTAGCAGCGCCCATTTTCACGTTAAAAACTCGCTTCTTTCGTGACTCACAAAAGCACGGCTATTCAATAGTCCACAAAAAAATTATACAGGACAATTCTCCATAGGTTTAACAGGGATTTCTATTAACCACCTCCTGAGGTGAAAAGTTGGTAAATAAAAATACCTATTTTAAGATAAAAATGTTGAGACTTGGTTCAGAACCCCCTGGACACCCCCCTTAATGACCAATTAGGCACTTGGATTTTTTTTCAAAAGAGCTTAATTTGGGCAATAATGACGTTATTTTTGCAAAGTGTAAGAAAATGGGTTTAAAAGTGTGGGGCAGGTATATAGGGATGCTGCTTTAATTAGAAAGGTGTTTATAGGCTTGCAGGTGAGAGTTAAGATGGTTACACACTAAACAACGTGTGTACACAGCCGATGTAGGGGGGCGACAGAGCAGTGTGGGGTGCCCTGCAGCACTGCATCGCTAGAGATGTGTTCTGTCAGCCCTGCAGCAGGGCCAACCAGAAGACATGACTAACAACGGCGGAACTGCGCATATTGGGCATACACACTGCCCTATATGCTCCGATGTGAATGATGGGGGTCATTCCGAGTTGATCGTAGCTGTGCTAAATTTAGCACAGCTACGATCATCTTCCCTGACATGTGGGGGGACGCCCAGCACAGAGCTAGTCCGCCCCGCATGTCAGTGGCGCCCCCCCCCCACACAAATACAAAAGCATCGCACATGCTCTACAAATGGGCTCCATTCAACTCAGCATTTTTCACAATGAAAGACAGTAGAGCAAAAGCTTAGACTGAAGCAGAGAAAGAAAACCCAACCAAATGACCCCCAAGCCAAGAACCACCACCATAGAGCCGTTAGCCTCAGAAACCAGAAGTTTTAAATGGAGTAAAAGTCAAGAAATACAAAGGGGCTGACACATAGCACTGACAGCAACAGCACACCCACAGGAGTCGAATGATGCTGAAGATGCAGTAGAGACAAGTTGTGGTATATTTGGACCTATAAAATGGACATTTTCCTTGTGAAGAATTTCTTCCAGATTTAGTGGAAATGAAGACCTAGACTGAAAGCTTTATCAGGTGAGGCAAGTATGACAAAGAAACTAATTACTGTATGATAATAAACAGATGAGGGCATACAAACTGGACAATGCAACAGATGCAGTACAGTACATGTGAACAGATAGGACAAATAGCCAGACAAGTACAGAGGTAAAGCCAGGTAGAAAGCAAAGCCAGAACAATATAGGGGTAGAACAGAGGCCAGAGACACTGACAGAACCAAACAAAACTTGACAAATGCCAAAACCAAAGAAAAGAATGGTACAGCTATCAAAAGGCACAAGGCTGAGAGGGGTTGGGTACGGAATCCTGACAGTCAAACTACCGATGCCGGAATCCCAACCGTCAGAGTGCCGGCAGGGGGGCGAGCGGAACAAAGCCCTTTGTGGGCTCAGTGGCTTGTTTCACTCGCTACACATTCTATTCCCACTAAATGGACACCCAGGAGTTGGAATAGTTGTGGCGGTGCTGCCAGTATTTTGGCAGTCGGGATTCCGACATCGGTATTTTGACCGCCTGGATTCCGACTGCCGGGATTCCAACTACATCCCGCTGAAAGACTAGGGATATAATGCATTGTGCAACACAAAGCACTAGCAGTCCTCAAGGTGTGTCTAAGAGTTATGCAAGGCTCCTTGGACTCCATTTGGATTTATTAACCGACAATAGTCCTGTAGGTCATCATGTATAATACAATAGACAGGACATAGGGCGAAGAAGAGGAAGTAAACAATTTGTCAGATAGCCAAGATGTCAAGTAGAATGGAACATCAATTAAAGGTCCTAGGTTCTCATAGCAGCAGGTTGAGACCCTGCAACAATATGTCTTATACTGTCAATCACAAGAGGAATCTGCCTTAGTCATATGTTGGTCTCCACCATTCATCTAAAGGGCTATGTAAGGGCGATAGCAAAGACAGCAGGACAAACATGTTATCTGTCATATATGTAGCAAAATTGGTTCTATGTGTTATGCCTGATAATGATAGATGTTCTTTCATTAGAATACGTTATTAAGCTTGGGAGTTCTACATTACTTATTTTCTAAACTGACCCACATTCAAGAAATACTCATTTTTGTATTTCAGTGCCCAACAGAGTTAGATAAGTAAGTAACTTAAAGTTAGGTTGTGCCATGAAAGTAATTAAGGGCAGAAAACAAAATTATGTGTTTGTACTTAAACTGCAGTGTAAACTATACCTGTCTACTCACAATGGCTCAATCACAGCCCAGATGGGAGACAAAGAAACCTGCTTGGACATATGTCCTTACTACTGTCCAAAATGTTGGGAATTAACTATACTGTGTTAAAGGATTTGTTTTGATTCTATAGATAAATATCCATGGAAGTTACTGTCTCACTTTTAGTAAACTAGGTGATTCATCGCGCCCTACATGGCGTGCAATATTTGTATTATATGGAGTATTAATTCCAATCATAATTGTGTGAGAGGTTAAATATTGCACGGACAAAGGGCGTGCGATGGTTAAAGGGGTCGTAGCCCCTTGCAACGGCGTGAACAGCGCATGCAAGGCCTGATGAATCACCTAGTAGGTGTTGTGGTTGGGGGAGTGGCAGGTGCTGGGGGAGACATGGATGGGGCAGGGGTCCAGGGGTGCCATGGGTGGGGGAGGAGTGGTTGTGGGGGTGCCGTGGGTGCTGCAGGTGAGGGAGGGGCTGGTGCAGTGGTGCCGTGGGTGGGGGAGGGGTGGATGCAGCGGGTGGGGGAGGGGCGGGGGAGGGGGTGCTGCAGGTGGGGTCCGGAGCCACCACGGGTGGTGGAGGGGGTTATGAAGGTGCCGTGGATGGGGCCCGTAGGTACTGTGAGTAGGGGAGGGGCAGGTAATGCTTCTCCTGGTTCTCCTCCTGGAAACAGCTAGGCTGCTGTCCTCCCTTTGGCAGTGGTTCTCCCGGAGACTCGCACAGTAGCCAAGCAGCCAGTCACTATTGTTAGTGCCGCTGTCCCAACGCGCTGCATTACAGGGAAGAAGATGCATTCAATAAACTACAGCTCCCAGCAGACCTTAGCGCCGGAATGCTTTGGTGTTAATGGCTGCTGGGAGGTGTAGTTTATTTAGTGCGTCTACTTCCCTGTAATGCGATGCGTTAAGACACCGGTGCTAACAATAGTGACTGGCTGGCAGAACTGACTGACTCGCTGAATCAATGTAAAAGGTGAGAGTGCTGTGCAGTGTCAGTGACACTGCACACCCACTGCACTGTCACCTTTTACATTGATTCAGCGTTAAGACATTGATATCACTCACTATATTCATTACATTAGCCCTCTCGGGGCTTCCAGGCCGCAGCCCAGGTGCTGTGTTGCGGAGTCAGGGCCTCCGGGGATCTGAGTGCGGATGTGGCGGGGAGGTACTTCTGTGACATCACGCGCAGAGGAGGCTCCGGAACTCAGAGAGTATGCGGCGCAGGGAGGGCTATGAAAGCCTTCTGTTGCGCCGCTTTCACACACATCTATGCCGGTGGCCGCAGCAGCTTTTGTTCCACCTGCACCGCGGCTAGGGAATGGGGATTGTTGATGCCGGAGGAAGCCGGCGGACTAGAGGGTCATTCCGACCCGTTTGCACGCTGCTGTTTTTCATAGTGGTGTGAACGGGTCGGTTCTGCGCATGCACCGCGGCCGCAATGCGCAGGTACGTCATTGCCCAGCGACGGCTATCGCTGGGCAACGACAAGAAGAACGAAGAAAGCGATCACTCCCGTGATCGCAAGAAGATTGACAAGAGGAAGTGTTCCAGGGCGTCAACTCGCCGTTTTCTGGGAGTGGTGCGGCGAATGCAGGCATGTCCAGGCGTTTGCAAGGCGAGTGTCTGACGTCAATTCCGGGACCTGACAGGCTGAAGACATCGCAGCGGGTAAGTAACTCCAGAGCTACTCAGAAACTGCACAAAGTATTTTTGCATAGCTCTGCTGCACAAGGGTTCGCAGCCTTGCTATGCAAAAAACCCTCCCCCCATAGGCGGTGTTTAGTTGATCGCACGGGCAGCAGAACGTTGCTACGTGCGATCAACTCGGAATGACCCCCATAGGACGCTGCAGTAAAAGGATTTTTGTTTTCCCTATCTACAGCACAGAGACTTGCTGCAGATGCAGTGGCATACCCTCCGGATCTGGACCTTTTTGGCAGGTACAGTACCTTTTTTTATGGTCAGTACTGATTTTTGGCTCTCCAAACTTCCATTGAAAGTATAGGGAAAGGGGCATGGTCACGCTACTGTACCCGTGGCCACACACCCTTTTGCATTTGTAGGATTTTTATGTGTAAAGTGTTGGAGGGTATGTTGCTGCAGATGCAGGGGGCCTATTTCGGGGTGTGGAGCTGGAGCTGCAGCTCCATCAGCCCCATTGTTAATCCTGCTCTGTGAACACACAGCAGCCAAAGGGCAGAACCTCCCATTGGATGTAACCTGTGTGGGAGGGCATTTCTCGCCCAATCAGCTGTGGGCTGGGTGTGATAGACCTGCTGCTAACCTAATGAGAGCTCCTAGCCATGCCCAGCGTTATCCACACAGTCACAGAGTGACAGATCTGGGCAATTATATAGGAGATGTTTACTTACTGTAGAAGAACTTTAGGGTCCTGGTCATTATCGAGGGGGCCCCCAATAATAAATTATCCAAGGAACAGAGGTGGATACAAAATTGCCAGAACAATTTAACATTGCTGTGGTGTGGAGACATTCTGAAGATCAGGGGGTAAATTTACTAAAAGTTGATTTGGGGCCAATGTTAGGTCAATTTTGTATTTCAGGGTCTAAATTCCACATTTACTAACAGATGATTTTTGCAATTTTTTTCAAACAATGTAAAAAAAATGATCTCTTAGTAAAGGTGTGATTTAGACCCTGAAATACAAAATAGATCAAAAATCGTCCAAACATTGACCAAAAATCATCTTAAATCAACTTTTAGTAAACACTGTATACCACCAGATGTTCCCGCGATCCCTATCAGCAGTGAAATTTAGTCTTACAGAGTCTGACCCAACAGTGCTAGTGTGCATGTGGGAATTTGGTTCACGCATGCATGACTTCCAGTGGAGGAAGCAAAACAGGGGTGGAAGGAAAGAGGGAGGTATGGGAACCAGATCCAGGCTCCAGCTGTCAAGCTCTGAAAATGATGTATTTTCAGAGCTTGATTCATTTATGTCCTTATATAAGTTATGGGGGGCAGCGGCCAGATTACTTTTGCAGAAATGAAGAATAATCAAAACAGGAGTATATAACAAACTGATCTGCAAATTGAATACAAATGGGTTTACACGCCAGTCTTTATGATATAATTTGATGTAGCCATGTTCAGCTGTTTATTATTGGCTAAAACGATGTCACATGACTAAAAAGATGTCACATGTCCGAACTTACAGGAAAGTAGTAGGCCTAGTTTACAAGTAAAAAGGCAATCGTCACGATATTCTACCCTTCTTGGAAAATAATTTGTCCACTACATTATATAGCTGCAGGCACAAACATTGCAACATATATTATAGCCACAGTTAGTAAGGCTTAATAAACATACACTGTAGATAAAATATTCATGCACTTGTTTCGGAATTTTCTAAGTATATGAAAGACCCCTGCTTTCCTAACGTCTCTATCCAACCATTAAAAAAAATTGAGTAAATATATCACAGAGTGCAATAAAAACATGAGTATTTCATATGTATGGCACAGAAGAAGAAAGTGACCAGCAGGGTGCAGCAAAGCGCTTGGATTCTCCCTTAGAACAGACCAACCTTGATCTAACATATAGAATTGTTTCTCTTGTCGCTTGATATCTGGTTACTCCTTAGATAATATTTTTTATAGGCTCCTGGTGCTGACAAAACTGGGATGGGTCCTTTTAGCATACACCTGTTTGCAAAACACAATTTGTTTCTCTATAGCCAGCTATATTCCACCGTGTTTCACTCTATGCATGTAGACATTGCAAATAAGTTGACTTAATCACACAAGTAATGTAGAGGCCGTCAGGGTATCCTGTGGCTGTCTGTAGAGAGAGAGAGAGATAAACACAGAAGGACCCCAGTCTGTCCAGACAATGTGTGCACAGTCAGATAAGACTACAATTAACTCCAGAGAAATTAAAAGACTTGAAAACAAATTTACATAAGACTAAAACATGACAACCTCAAAGTTTGGGCGCTATGACTTTGGCGAGCTGAGAGATTTTGAATATGTTTAAATAAAACACAGAGATAGAGAGAGACAGGGAGGAGGGAGCGGGGGAGAAACAAATGGAGAAAAGGGAGAGGAACTGTGACTCTAGTCAGCAGAAACCATGTTGGAATAATACATAAATATGGTTAAATAATAAGTTAATGAGAACAAATATATATTTATGTACAGGGAGAGTACTCAATTAAGTGTTATAAGAAACATTAAAGTTGCTTGAACTGAAGTTTTGGAATATATGTTAATAACAAAATATTATTAGGGACTAATATAAAAATGAGACTATGAAAGACAACAAGGGAGACATAAGACATTTGAGTGAATGAATGTGTTAGTCAATCAATGCCAGAGTCTCGTTGGTTGTAACATGTTCCCGAATGCAGGATGCGGGATGGCAGAATGCGGTCAATTTACCTACAATCAAAATCCCAACTGTCAAAATACCGACAACCATTGACCGACGGTCAAAATCCCAACAAGGTCAAAATCTCGACATGGTCAAAATACCATCATTTAAAATGTCGACAGGTCAAAAATGTCGACATGAGTTTTTTAATGATTTTTTCATTGAAACCGACTTGTTCATACTTTACCATCCCAGTGGACCTGGAGGGGGAATAGTGAGCCGAGCGCAGTGAGCCATGTGAGGGGATGTGGTACACACATACAGTGTCCATGTCGACATATGTCGACATACACAAAAAATTAACACCCCTGTGTCGACTTTCTGACCTGTTGACATTTTAAATGTTGGTATTTTGACCTTGTCAGTATTTTAAATGTCGGTATTTTGACCATGTCAGGATTTTGACTGTCGATCAATTGTCGGTATTTTGATGATCTGGATTTTGATTGTAGGTATTTTATACTAAACCCTTAATGGCTGTAGCCTGTAACTGGGCATTCTCATATAGGCAAACTTCAAGGAGGTCATATTAAAATAATTTCAGGCTATGCAGAGTTGAATGGAAGTACAGGTTGAGAATCCCATATCCAAATATTCTGAAATATGGAATATTCCGAAATACAGAATTTTTTGAGTGAGACTGAGATAGTGAAAGCTTTGTTTTCTGATGGCTCAATGTACACAAACTTTATTTAATACACAAAGTTATTAAAAATATTGTATTAAATTACCTTCAGGCTGTGTGTATAAGGTGTATATGAAACAAAAATGCATTCTGTGCTTAGACTTGGGTACCATCGCCATGATATCTCATTATAGGATGCAATTATTCCAAAATACGGAAAATTGCAATATCCAAAATACTTCTGGTCTCAAGCATTTTGGATAAGAGATACTCAACATATCTTTTACGTCTTTAGTGTGTAGAAGATATCAACCCTCATAGGGTTGATACCAGTATTTGCTAGTAATTATGACGAGTATCAAGTTAAGAATTCAGATAGGGTCGGACCACTCGCCAAGATGCATACATCTCTGCCGAGTATACAGTATGCTTTTTTGTGTGCATGAAAATCGGGCGCAATTATAAACGAGTTGCTTTTAACCTTACATTAATCCTATCCATAAGTTTTAATATGAATTGTTTGGGCAATGCTAACTATATCCTGATTTAATTTTGAGTAGAATAAACTGTTCAATTCTTATAATATTTGATGAAATGTAAAAGACTAGATGCTACTTTTTGCACTGTCCTATTGATATGTAGAAGAGAACAGACATCAGGGAAGTTTATCTATCTACACTGTTGTACAGAAGAGTTATAAGCAGAATATTTGCATGTAACCATGATTTATTGGCTGCAATAGTTAATCTGCCTGCATCTCGTGGTTTCTGATATACAGCAGAAATTGATCATTTTCATATCGCTTCCCAAAATTCCTTGCTGCTGTGTTTTATCAAGTATTACAGTGCTATGCAAGATTCACTGGGGATATTTACTGAAGAATATTAAGCATCACCATGATATGCAGTGTTGAGCATTGGACTTGCTCCAATAACAGGTAGAGTCGAGCTATAACCACTTTGCCTATATGAGGCTGGTGCGTTCTTTTAAAACAAAGAAAAAGTGCAAACAGAAATAATATATACTATACAATATATATGTGTGTGTGTGTGTGTGTGTGTGTGTGTGTGAAATAGTGAAAAAAGCATTACTACCGTGATAATTCAATGTAAGAACACAATCTTAAAACAATATAAAAAATACTGTACACAGATTCAGATATTTAAAAATTTTAATATTCTTTTACTCCAAATAGAGTGGCAGCAAAAGTTTTCGTGTGACTTATATTTAAATGTTCAAAAGTGGTAAAACTTCTGCACCTTCAGTGTTTATTAAAGTGAAACTGTGCTTTATTCAGATGTAATTTCTTATATATATGCGAACCAGATTTCCAAGAAGTAATAGCCTGTAGTTACATCTTTCTTGGGGGTCCTTCTTCTGTCCCTTGTTACTATGCGGATGTGCTCGTCAGATGTATTATTACACACAGTGGAAGAGGAGGGATGTATCAGTACCACATACTTTCATGTTGGATATAGTGACTTGTGCAATCACACATAAAATAAATAAAGTGCCAAGTGCAAGTGAAGCCAAAGTTCAACCTTATAACTCAAAATGGCAAGATAGGTTGTGCCTTCTCAATGTAAGCACCCAAGATGTGATATAGGTAAAAAGAAAGACGTAACTATGGGCTATTACTTCTTGGAACTCTGGTACGCATATATATAAGAATTTACATCTGAATAAAGCACAGTTTCACTTTAATAAGCACCGAAGGCGCAGAAGTATATACTGTATATATATATTTCAAGCTACATGACTAAAGTACAATGACACACTGTATATGTACAGGTATCATGGCTCAGTCATTTTGATTTGAACATGTAAAAGTAAGATAATACCTTGAATCATATAACGTGTGATATTTAGAAGTACATGTTCACATCATATCAATATTTCCAAACACACTACTAACTAAAATGTGAATGACTGAAATATTTTTTGTAAAGCTCTGCACAATATGTGTGCTCTCTGTAAATAAATGTTAATAAATAAATAAACTGAATTAATTTTCCCCCCCTCCCAGCATCCCTGAATAGATCCTCATATAGACATTCACATTCCAGATGGAACAAAAACAAGTTTGCTTTGTGATTTAGTTTCAGAAATAACTACTGTTTATATACAGGCATGTACTGTCACATTTTAAATTTCGGCAAATAAAGAACTAGTGTAGGTGTGGTTACATTAGGGATGTATTTCCGTAACATTTTTTTATTTGTTTTTAGTTTGTACTTTTTAATCCTTAATATAAGTAAATCACAAAAAAAAAACCACCTACAAATGCTGATGCATGTTCTCTCATCCAAACACACTGGTAATACTGAACTGTAACACAATGAGTTGTCAATATCATTGTGCTTGAAAAAATATCATTCTTTGCATTCTGGATTTTAAAAGATTTCTAGTGAAACCCTTTGAACATGTGCAGCATATAGAATTTAATAGAGTTGATTAGTTGTTTTCATCATCAAAGAGAGGATAAACTATTCTCCAGGTCAGGCAATACAGACACACCAAGGACGCACAAGCAGGGAGAGAGGGATATTAATATCCATTTATAAAAGTCCAGAGTCATGTATGACGTTTGTGGGTGTGGTATAGAAGATCTACAATGTCTTGATCCATCCCATATGGTCAACATGCATTAGGTTGACTTTGACAAAATGTTGGCATGCATTAGGTTGACACTGACAAAATGTTGACACATGAAAAGGTTGACGTGGAAAATGGTAGAAATGAAAAAAGGTTGACGCAAGTGTTTTGTGTCATTTTCACGATCAGAGCACAGGGATCCCCAATTAGTCCACGTGGATGGTAAAGTATGAAAAAGGTATAAAGATTGCAAAAAAAACTTAAAAAGCTGTGTCAACATGTGTCAACCATATGTGTGTCAACCACTGCCATGTCAACCATATGAACCTGTCGACCTTTTGTACCTGTCAACCTTTTCCAGTGTCGACATTTTGCCAGTGTCAACCTAACGCATGTTGACCTTTTGTCAGTATCGACCTACTGAATGTCGCCCCTATGGGGTCAACCTATTGCTTGTCGACCTAGACATTATCTATCTAAACATTGGAACCCAAAGTTTATGCATGCTCCATGTAGCACATTTTGATACTGTAATGCACAGCTTCATTGTGTGCTTTCTGCTCCCCCACTAACCCCACCCTTCTTGAAGAGAAATGGGAGCTTCTGTACTATCTTGATCCAGGTATGTACTGCACTAGCAAACTTCCAGATCAGATTCAAAAGTTATCAAACAAAAGTGTGCCATGAACCTCACTCGTCAGTTTATCCTCCACAGGGCTTACAAGATATTGGCTTCTAGAGATTCCAGGCTACCAATAGCAATAGTAAAATCTATGGCTGCATATTCAGGCTAGAGGGTTGTGACCACTGGGACCAATAAGAAGCTAATTGTCTATGTACTGTGTAAGGGGCTGGACCCCTCTCTGTCTGAATAACATTCCATCTAATTCTGCACCTAAGGCAGGGCCTGGGCCCAGGTACATTGTACATCATCACTCATTGTGGTGCCCCGAAATCCTCTGTAAAGGCAGTTATTGTAAGATAAGGTAAAGTGACTGCACTGGAAATTTTCCATGGTGAGAAACTAATATTAGATTTTACTAGTATTTGTAAAAAATTGCCCATAAAATGGTATCATGCACCCCCAATTTAAGAAGTATTTCAAAAAGGATAATGACCTCAAACATTTGAAAGCATTGCCTACCTATTTATGTTTGATTATATTCTAAAACCTACCCTGGTCCTTAATAGGATACACTCCCATGTCCATTAGAATGAGACTAATACATATGACAAATTATTGTTGGGAGGTTTAAGATGCTTCAGATGCAAAGCATGTAGTATTGGATAATTGCTACTAATCACCATAAACACCCCCTGTGCAGTAATTTTCAGTGTACCTTTGCAATGTTACCATCTCAACTTACAAAGATGACATTTTGCTTGTGTTACAAGTTTAGTGCTGAGTACTGAATGATCTGTACATCATAAAAGTATAAAGCAGGAACTACCCCACTGCTAATCTATACAGATCACTGATGTATAAGAGTATTAGAGCCCTAATGGATCATAGCTTAACATATAATTTAGACTAGAATATTTACTTTGCAGATGTAGGAAACATACTTAGCCACTATAGTAAACCAGTAGCTAATTACGCTTAGCTTACCTCTCTGCAGACAGCTGTCTGTATCTGTTACAGTACTGGTCGGTTACATGCATTTTACAGCAAATCAGCCAAGCACTGTTATTGTTTATGCTTATTTTCTCAGTGTTACATTCACATATTCAAACAAATGAAACATCCTGCTCAGTGCACACAGTGTACAAATGAAATAATACAAAAAAAGTTCCAATTTTGCACTTAAATGTTTAATTATTGCAGCTGTCCTTTTCCCTCCTTGTCTGTAGTTTCATGGGAATGTTTTATTTTCTTGATTTGTACTTATGCAATGGAGTACTGTCCTCAAACCCTGTTATTGGTTTTAATGTCTATCATATGTTCTGTGCTGTGCAAACTGTATATTGCCTAATAAAATTGAGTATGATGAGACTAATGCATTCAATATGTACTATAAATACTATAGTGTTCTGACTGTTTGCTGCAGTGTTGTTATAAAACAGCTACAAAGCAAGTTCTGTAGCTGCCATAAATATGTTTTATAAGCATTGTGGTCTTTACTGGGATTTGCTGTCATAACACATTTTTGTTCATTATTTGCAAGTAAATATTGGATATGAGCCCAGCCCCCTTTCCTCCTTCTTACCCCTTGGAGAGACTGGCTCTGTTCACGGTGCACTTACTGTCTCATTCGCCGAGAGAGTAGGAAGCACAAGTGACCAGTGATAAGAAGCAGGTAAGGGTGTCTCTCCCAGACACATACTGTAGGTGGGCGAGTCTCTGAGTGCATCAGGCGGAGCTTACTTGGTGCCTCCTGTAGAGCTGAGCTGGACCTACAGACGCCTCTCTCTCGATTTAAAGTTGCTGCTGCTGTTCAGGGAACTGGCCTGTCTGCAACAGGCGAGGGGACAAGAGCCCTGCTCCAGCTCTGTTGTGCACATCTCTGCTGAGTGTGGCTATGCTGCAATACAAACCTGACTTTAAGCATCAGTGGATAAACTGGAGCTCTATAGATTCTGTGCGTTCGGTATCTGGAGCCACATGTCGGTAATGTCACCTCTCGTTACCCGCCGTTGGCAGCTTCGGCATTACAACCTGCTGGGAGATCTGTTCCATGTGAAGAGGCTTTGCGCCTGGAGGTGGGGGAACAGGAGGCGCTGAAAGTCAGGGAGCTTCCAGAGCTGTTGGGTCTAGATTCCTTTACACCCTGACATCTGAGCACTAGTCCGTTTATCTGTCGGACTTACCCAAACATTTCCTCCTCCTGGGGCTGTTTCTTTTAGCGGCTCCATGCACGATTTCGGCTGAAACCATGTCTGTTGGTCTGGGGTTGGCGATCCGCGATGGCCCCGTGGTGGCCAGGTACTTCCCTGCTCTCTACTAAGGCTCCTCGGAAACTTGTGTTCCTATTCACCTTGTCGTTGTCCGTCACTTATCTCTTCTACAGCTTGCTCAGCTGCTACAGCTCATTGCAGTTCCCTTTGCAGGACGCCGGTATCTATCTGCAGCCAGAGTCTGGGGTCAGCCCAGTGGATGTAATCAGAGCCGCTTCTCTAAAGCCTGACACCAGCAATCGAGATATAATCAACCCAGAGGTGGGGTACTCTCCCCTACCCTCTCATAAAAGACCAGAACGAAAGACTAATAACACCCAGCCTGTCCTCCCGAGTACCAGAAGTAGCAGCAGTTCGGAATCCTATTTCCAGCCCAGAGTTGTCAGCAGCACCAAGGAAAGGGACTGGGACACCACTTTAAAAGCAGAGCTAGCACCCTGGACGCAGGGAGATATAACTGCCCCTGTGTCTCCTTCTGCCCTGGTGGAATTCGGCAATTCTGATCCCTCTATTGCCCATACCAGCAGCGAGGATAGTGCTCTGGAGCCGCCGTCATCGGAGTTGGCTGCTACTAGTTTCAGCAGGATCAGGACTTCAGGCACCGTTCTCCAGCTCGGCTTGTTGTCGCCTACTGCGGGGACCAGCGCTCCGTTCCACTTAGCCACCCACCGATCCAGACCCGAAGGCAGTGCTCTTATCCATACCAATTATCAGAAATCCAGCACCTTGGACATCGTTCATATCCGAGACCGCAGCCCGGTGGGTTATACAGCACTCAGGTTCAATTCGGAGAACAGCGTTCAGTTTCCATCCACGGCTGCAAGTATCAGCACCTCGGACAGCGCTCCCGTCCGCGCTATAGTCCAGAGATTCAGCACCTCGGACAGCGCCCGCTCTACAGCCCAGAGATTCAGCACCTCGGACAGCGCTCCCGTCCACTCTACAGCCCTGAGATTCAGCACCTCGGACAGCGCTCCCGTCCACTCTACAGACCAGAGAATCAGCACAGCGGACAGCGCTCCTGAGCATCCTAATACCCAGAGATTCAGCACCTTGGACAGTGCTCCCATCGATTCCATTAGCCAGAGATTCAGCACCACGGACAGCGCTCCAATTCCTTTTCCCTTCCAGAGGTTTAGCACCTCCGACAGTGGTCATATCCCTTTCTATACCCAGCTATTGAGCACCTCTGACACGGCATCTAGCCTGCGTTTTCCCCGTTATACAAACCCTCACATTTCGCCCCCACTCCAAGAATCAGGAAACGCGAATAAAGAGTTTCCCTACACGGATGGTCAAACGTCCAGCAGCGCCACGGCAAGCACCGCTAACCCCAGTGTGGCTCCCAGATGGAACGATGACAGCGCATCGCTTTCAGTTCCACTCCATAAAGAAAGCTACGGGGCAGACAAGAGTAGAGACCCTATAAAATCGCATACTGTGATATCAGCGTCTAGTTCAGGGGAGAGTAACAGACCCTCGGATTTTACAAGCAATGAAATGCACACATCACTCTCCACATGGGACAGAACTCCTTTGGCTGCCACTGAAATGATTCCAGAGTCTCACACTGGGTTTTTGGAGAGAGAACCTCAGGAATCTAGTACTACAGAGGAAGAGTTCAGTCGCAGAGTATCCGTCAACAGCACTGCTGAGTATGGAGACAAGAAACTGCCTCAAGCAATTATTATTGGGGTGAAAAAAGGGGGTACCCGTGCTTTGCTGGAAGCTCTAAGAGCCCACCCCGATGTCAGGGCAGTCGGTGTAGAGCCTCATTTCTTTGATAGGAACTATGAGAAGGGACTGGAGTGGTACCGGTAAGTTCCTTACTATTACAGACCATGTTGCACCCAGAGTAACAATTCATGTCCCCCAGTTGTCCCTTTATTTCTTTTAAAGTGTTTGGAAAACCGAAGAGCTACAAATAAAAGCAAAACAGACCATTAAACCAATAACAATATAATATAAACATGAATTCGAATACAGATAATGGAAAATTAATATACATTACAAAAATGTAGCATGATGGTGATTCATTGTTTTTGAAGTATCTATGTGCCTAGTCCTATTACTGTGTAAGAAATGCTAGGTTTTCTAAATATATCAGTGCAATAAAAATAAAGCATGTTACAGTAATTTGTGAAGTATATAGATACAAGTTTTAGCAGCTGCCTGGTTTCTGTCATTGTCATTCCAGATGTGCATTCTGAATGAACAATTTGGCAGGCATGATAATCTATCTCTGCACTTGTGGGTTTGCTGTCGTATTAACTTCATTATCAGCATTTGCTATTGCACACAATGGTGCCTTTTTCTGCAACCTGATTTACTGAAAACTGTTCTTAGGCATATTATATTTATTTAAATAACAATGGTTCCTTCTGCATTTTAAGCCAGATCCATGATCCTAAAGAGTTAATATTTCCAGTTCTGAGTAAAAGAGGCTGTGCATTCTATTGCGCTGTATCTCCTTAATGACATTATTTGTCCAGGCACATTGGCATGCAATTTGTCTGAACATATTTACTCCTTTGCAATTTATCGTGAACTGGGAAAATTTCTTGGTGGTGGCGTTTTATGGTGCGTGAGTGCCAGATGTCCTTGTGATATTTATCCAATCTGGCAAACAGAGTCAGACAAGTTATGCTTCTGTACATCATAATATTTTGCCAACAGAAGAAATAAGACATAGGAATATAATTTGCATTAGAAATAAATGGGTGTCTTGCATTTTGTTGTCCAAAATACACAAAAGCTTATATTGCACATTGAGCAATGTTAAAATATTCCAAGTTTTTTTGGTAAGGTACTCTACTTAGAAAAGCAATCAGTACATTATCCAATACAAATTTGTTCCATATATATGTGTTAGCTATGGTTTCTTTGTGGACATATATGCTATGATGTGCTTTGATGGTCCTGTTAATATAAAGGTACATAAAAGCAAACACGTCACTGTTTTATTGATAAGCAAATGCCCCATAAAACACAAAAGGTACACACAAATACACTTTGCACATTGAAAAAGGGAGAGTACTGATATACTGTATTTATCCCAAGGTAGAACTGTAAATTGTGTTTTGCTCATATTAGTTGGTATATGTACTCTGTGCATGTTATGTCTGCTCTGGAAATATAGTACATTAATAAGTTATTACTGTAGCTTGACCTACTTCACCACTGACTTCTACCACATCTAAATACACTGGACATCTCTCTGTGAGTCTACTACTGGAGTCTGCATTATATAATACAAAGAGCACTGTTGTTCCAGTAAAATATATATTTTATATTTCATTTGCATATTGTACTCTTTACGATTTATTATCTGACTGCCTTTGACTCCCTATCCCTGTCAGGGGTCTTCTTCTGTTTCTCTCTTCATGCCCTCCAAAACTTTATAATCTTCCATTTAGCTATTATTGTTGTTATATTTTATTTCTGAAGCACTAGCTGTTCTGAAATGCAGTATATATTATGATTAACATTCAGGTACATGACACACTTTCATAAAAATACATAGGTGCTAGATGTTAGAGACCTAGGGGGAATGCAATAGGGTGTGAGAATCAGAAAGTGAGATATTTTGGAAGAGTTCTCCTGTTTTTTTAAACGTAGCAATCATTTACATGGTAAAATCAACTTGGTTCACTTCCAAAAAATCCCAGGAGAACTCTCACAAAATCTCTCACTTTCTGATTCTCACACCCTAGTACTCCCCCACCCCCCAGTCTATAAGGGTTTAGAGTCTACTAAGAACTCAATATATATAACAAACAAACTGCCTATGAAGGTACATAAGATAAAACTTAATATATGCACTTGGGAAGGACCTTTTACCATGCACTTCAGACTTCCTCTGGGTAACTCTTTTGATGAACACTGTAAAGTATCTTTCAAAAATACTAAATGATTGATAACAGAGAATAATAATTTACCCTCAGCTTTATGTATCAAATGTATATACAATTAAATGTATATCATCACTTGTCAAGCAATAAGAGCTTTTACATAGGAAAAAGCTATATGATCTGTCAACCTGCTGTGTCAATTTATAATTCAGGTGTAGTTGCCCTTTTACTATCTTCAAAATATGTCTTGAAAATGTTTGGTATAACCAATATGGTAGTGTTTATCTAAATTGAGTTTCTGCTTGGCAGCACTTTGATTGTGTCTTGGACATTTATCAGGAGAAAAAAATGGACCAAAGCTTTTTGCTATACTATTTCTGAAGGTGCAAGTAGTCCACGGGCAGTACATTTAGATATGAGATATTTATACATTTCCAACTTCACCAGAGAGACACAGTAATGCATCTTCGGAAAGGGCCTGTGAAAAGCCCTAGGGAGATTTGTATCTTTCAGTCGGCTTAGAAAAAGCAGGATGTGTATCGTACAAGCACTCTTGTAATTTGTTTATTAAATACTTCATGGTTAGATAACCCTCTGTAGTCCAACTGCCTAGGAACTACATCTCCCAGCAGAATTTCTGACTGAGCATAGCAGGTGTTATAAAGTCAACTGAAATTCAAATATTGCCTACCTGACTTGCACTGTTCTCAATATAGGACCCAACAGTGGAATGGCAGGTATGAAAAATCTGAATCAAGCCCATTTATAGACTTGTTTTCTACATTAACATTTTGCTTGAGAATGAAAACTGGCTTACAGTAATTTGGGTTTTCCGACTGAGAGAAAGAAATACTGAAACATGCACAAATCGAGTTGATTTATTTCATATTTTAATATGTATTCTTAATAAATCAATTCAATATACTGTAGTTATATTGTCATAATCACTTTAAATTCTTAAGAACATACATTACAAACAACAGACAGTAATGTAGTGTTGGTGGCTTTGGAGCGAAAAGTGTTCTGAAAAGGAGAGTAAGGAATCCAAGGCAACTCGTGTTTAGCGATAGTTCTAATGAAAGTAATATTATTATACTACTATATTTAGTATGCAAAAACAGCATTTACCTGGGTGGAGATAAGTGGCTGTCATGCAGAGCTTGTATGGGCTCTATTAAGCTTGCTTGATTGCTGAACTTTAAGGTTAGTGAAATTTCATTAGTGCTATCAATCTTCCTTATACAGTAATACAAAACACTTGTAGCGTTTGCAATTATGCTATGAGCTCATATCCGGAGGGCAGGGGTGTAGTAACTACCATCTATGCAAGGCATCTATATCTCTCTTAGAAGATTGTATAATAATAAAGATATGTTGCTCTTTATACTTTGTGCTGTTACATATGTGATGTCATGTACCACTACCATATTTTCTAATATGTGTACTATATTTATGAGGAATGTGACCTCATCCTGAAATCTGGCACCTGGCTTTATCCACGTACATATATTTAAATAAGCTTTGTGTATAGCTGGATTTCTGCAACATTTCATCCAGTTGTTCTGCAGAAAGATGCTAAGAAAGGTACGACATTCATGCCTAAATCGTATTTAAATTTCATTATCTGGGCTGTGCGGATACATCTGGTTTTGTGTCCTAAACCCTTCTCTATACAATCATACAAGACTCAATGGATGGTTCATTAAACAATTTGCAGCAATAGGTGAGCAATTATCAGCACTTCAGCAAAGTGAAGTACAATTCTTGTCTCTTTGATAGAGAATAGTTCAAGCTGTACTCACTATCAACTGCTTGTTTACATTGAAGCTGTGAATCTGCATTCTGCCACCTATTTGTAGATAACGTTATATATTCTGGGTATGTTATGAATCAATAGTCCCTATTTCAAATGTGCTATACAGTAGGTATTTGCTTATTTAAAGATGAACAGATGTGCACAAGGATTTTATATAGTGCCCACTTGTGCAAGAGCATCCCAACATTACAACTTCCAACCTTAATCAGGGGCTAATGAAAGCTCATGAACAGTCATTAATTGGGTGTTGCAAGTTACAAAGGGATGCGGTTAGCATCTCAGCGCTGTGGATGCCGTGGTCAGGTGGCCAACGCTGGATTCTCGACACCACTCAGATTCCCGGGACCGGAAACCCGACAGACGGCATCCTGAAGACAAGTATTGGGGTGAGCGAGAAACTTAGGACCCAAGGGTGGTGGGGTTAGGGTTGTGCAACAGGGATGGGGGGTAAGCAATAGCAACTGCCAACTGTGTCCTTAGCCCTAGCCGCCATCTCCTGGGATTAGCCGTAGCTAACACCCCCTGTGTCCTTAGCCCTAGCAGCCTTCCAAGGCAGGTTAGGTTTAGAGTAGGAGGCAGGGGAGGAGTAAATTAATTACCTCGTCCCCTGTCGGCATTCTAACAGTCGAGATGCCATGGTTGATCATGTGATCGTCGGCATCCTGACTGTCAGTAACGTGTATCACACCCATAACAAAGAATAAGGCCACATCCATATCTGATCTAGGTAATTGTTAGGTTTAACATTACTTGTTGTTTTAGATGGAGTAAGCATGTGATTGGGTGCTGCCGTGTTGTAAAGGTGTCCAAAAAAATTAGGGATCAAAGCAGTGGCAAGGGAGACACCATACTGCATCTGTATGGGCTGCTATTCAGTGTGTTTCATGTGTACAGTGTTATGTTGACTCTGAATCATAATAAACAAATCACAGACACACTATATAGTATATCAAAGCATTGATGCAATCAGATGTTATTTTAGATGCCAGTTGGGATGAATTGGGATATTGCCTTGTAGGAATGAGAAGGGAATGGGTGTGTAGTGGTGACCAGTAAAACTGCCTATCCTCGTATTGTTGTGCAGTAAGCAATTTCCAACATGTACAAAGTCCATGTATAGTCCCAAATAGTTGTTCTGTATGCGCTCAGTTATTTGCTTATTCCTTTAATTTCAGTACATATAGGAAATGAGATGATTTACCTAGAACTAACCAATATCTAATCACCATGTATTGTCTATTTGCCCTAGTTCTAATCAGAGGTGAGAAAACAGATAACCCAGGACCTCTGTTTATACAGTCTTCAAGTTTTTAAACTTTGACCCTCAAAACCAAATTAATTTTCCTTGGATTTTGTTATAAGAGATATCAGCATTCAGGTTTAAAGCGGTATTCGTAAACAATGGGTGGACATTTACATATGAGGATGCACAGTGTTGTGGTGTAAAAATATCACCCCTTATCACAATGATGCAATATAATTTACCATGAGAATTTACCATTCTGCAGGTGTCAGGACAGAGCTTCAGGAAAAACTCTGTCCCAGGGAATGGTTAGAAGGAAAGTGATGGCTATGAACCTGGAAAGCCAGATGTGCATGCTTAGCCATCAGGCTGTGTATGGACTGACGGGGAGGGATCTAAAGCCTACTATAGGCTAATGCCCTCTGAAGCTGGCATTAGCTACAGGGGCACATCTCTGGACTTGATAACTTAAATGTAAATAAAATGGAGAGACCTCAGTAGATAGAGGAGATATCTCCTTACATCCAGGAGATGCTTCAAATTTGTGGAGGATTTTGTGCAAAAACAGTTTGGCAAACATGCCACTGAGTGCTTCAACTTTCTCATCTAGTGCATTTCAACAGACATGGCTACTTCACAGTCCTAAAAACTGTCCCATGAAAATCAATCTGAAGTATCTTTGTCAATTTATGTATATACCTACAAATTAGCTTAGTAGAAATTCTGAAATGTCACCTCAAAGTCCAAACAACTAGTACCTCCAACTTTAATCACTGTAACTTTTCTCTCCATAAATGCTATTACGTTTGGCTTAATTTGGGGTTTATTATAATCCTGTATTTATTACTTCAATTACTTTTGTGTGTTTGAAGTTTGTTATTACTTCAGTCAAAATGAATGAGTGATGGACTTTTCTACGAAAGTGCAACAAGAAACTTTAAAAATTAACCCATTAAAAGTCCAGGACTGGACCCAGGGGCGGATTGGCCATAGGGCTCACCAGGAAGATTCTTGGTAGGCTGACGTTTTCGTTTTGTGTAAACAAAATATTCGTGGAAAAACACTGGCGCACAGTTCATAGAATGTGAATATGCTTTAAAAAATTAGGACTCTATAACCTTTAAGGGAACCTTATTCTTCCCAAATAATCTCCAAATCAAATGGACAAAAAAAGACACACAAATGGACAAATAAAGACACGTTTTATTACACTCAAACATGGACAACAAATAAAACATGTAAAGTGCATGTGCATGAATGGCCAGGTGGCTACAACACTGATGGAAATGCAGTGACTCAAATAGGTGCACAGAATATCTCACCCGATGTAAGAGGTGCGATGGGTTTAGCTGGATTAAAGCAAATGCTGGTACCGGGCTAAAAAGCCTGGCACCACCGCACATAGGCTTTTCTCAGCACGTGGTCACTGGCCTGTGGCGATTGGCCTTTGGATCAAGGCTTGAAACGCACATGAACCGCAGACATGACTTCCGGGTTAACCACCCGGAAGTGGTGCATCCTAAATTGATCCAGCAGTAATTGTTCAATTAGGAAGGGTATATTAAGCCCACCAGCCTCACAGCTTGTCATCCACTTCTTGAAAAAGGTCTATTGTGAGACCAAAATGCGTAGAATATTGGATGACAAACTGCGAGGATCGCCACAGGCCAGTGACCACGTGCTGAGAAAAGCCCATGTGCGGTGGTGCCAGGCTTTTTAGCCCGGGACCAGCATTTGCTTTAATCCAGCTAAACCCTCCGCACCTCTTACATCGGGTGAGATATTCTGTGCACCTATTTGAGTCACTGCATTTCCATCAGTGTTGTAGCCACCTGGCCATTCATGCACATGCACTTTACATGTTTTATATGTTGTCCATGTTTGAGTGTAATAAATGTGTCTTTTTTATCCATTTGATTTGGAGATTATTTGGGAAGAATAAGGTTCCCTTAAAGGTTATAGAGTCCTAATCTTTTAAAGCATATTCACATTCTATGGACTGTGCGCCAGTGTTTTTCCACGAATATTTTGTTTAGTCTATTTGAGGGAATTAGTGTTTGTTCCCTACCCTGTGGATAAACAAGGCTGCTAAGTTCATTTTATTGCGCATATCTATTGTGGGTCTCTTTCTTTTAAGGTTTCTGTTTTGTGTGTTTTCATGTGGACCCTCGCCACATGACAGGCAGACCACTGCACCCAGTACACTGCATTGTCTCCATTCATTCTGTTACTCCATCTCTGCAGTACAGAAACTCTGCCATCCAGTGATGCTGCCATGGCTACACGGTATGTTATATCTCTTGTGCTGCCCATGTCAGGTCACTTCTACATAATTTTACAGGGCCACTTTCAATTCCCAATCAGCCCCTGATCTCCGACACAACTGCAGCAAAAGATGTAAGGAATGCCACAATTGCAAACAATCAGGTCCTATGATCCCACCCCCCTCATCAGACCGCAACCCAATTAGGGCTGCTCCCATGAATTTCCTGGGCTGGTTTTCCATCACAATCCGCACCTGATCTAAAGCACCTCAGAGATGTCTGAGAATTCATGTAATTTTGGGGGACTATCTACCTTAACACCTTTGCTGTGGTGAACGAGCGGGGCTCGAGTGTCCCCTAAAAAAGCAAACTTCTACCTTCTTCCCACCAGTACTAAACACTAGTGGAGAGTAACAAATGACAATTTGGGGCGGGGAGACTGTCCCCATGGCCACCTTTGGTTCCCCACTGGTGTTTAGTATTGTTTATTTTTACTCTGATGGTGTACATATCACTGACAGTGGAATTGACAGCACTACAGCTGTTTTCCCAATCTTTTATGACTACTGTGATGAATAAGCAGAGTTCACTTGTTATCAGTGACATGTGGGGAGGTCAATGGCTGGGGATGCACTCGCTACTATCACACCTAGATTTACACACACACACACACACACACACACACACACACACACACACACACACACACACACACACACACACACACACACACCTAATGCCTGCACGGGAGAGGGACACTTGCACACTCCATAGGTATGCACCCAAAATTAGGGGGTGCAGCTTATCTGCTATGGGGCGTGGCCTTATGGCAAATGCTGCAGTCGTGAGCCACGTTGTTGTGATTGGGCGGGCATGTCCAACGCTATGTGAACATGCCCCAAATCTCTGTACCCTGTGAATAAATGTTGCATGCATGCACACAACGTCTATTCACTGCAGAGCAGTGAGTGACAGGGGGGCCTCCCAAATGTGTCCCCCCCCACTGCGGCACACTGAGGCCCATGGGTGGGACAGTGGGACAGTGCCTGAAACACACACACACAAACACACACACACACACACACACACACACACACACACACACACATATATAAACTAAATAATCAAATTTTTTTGCTAGTTTTTATTTACAGATATATATATATATATATATATATATATATTTATATATATAGTACTGTGCAAAAGTTTTAGGCAGGTGTGAAAAAAATGCTGTAAAGTAAGAATGCTTTCAAAAATGGATGTGTTCAAAATACAAAGTGTATAAACAGAAGAGAAATCTAAATCAAATCAATATTTGGTGTGACCACCCTTTGCCTTCAAAACCGCATCAATTCTTCTAGGTACACTTGCACACAGTTCTTGAAGGAACTTGGCAGGGGGGTTGTTCTATACATATTAGAGAACTAACCACAGATCTTCTGTGGATGTAGGCTTGCTCAAATCCTTCTGCCCTCTTCATGTAATCCCAGACAGAATCGATGATGTTGAGATCAGGTCTCTGTGGGGGTCATATCATCACTTCCAGGACTCCTTGTTCTTCTTTACGCTGTAGATAGTTCTTAATGACATTGGCTGTATGTTTTGGATCATTCTCCTGCTACAGAATTAATCTGTAAGCAATCAGACGCATAATGAATAAGTACCTGCATTTACCCCAGCCATTGGGATAAATGCAGTAAGGATTGCATCAGCTGCAAATTGGAAATTGCAAACTTGAAATGTTGATATCTGGCTTGCTAGTCTGCATCCTTTCCTCTAAAAGCAGGTGAAGTTACTCAAAAATAAGCATGATCCATTGCCACTAAAATCCGAATTCTGAACCAAGGGAAGACTCGAACTGGAACTCCTTGGGGGATCTGGACCAGGTTTTGGCTCGGTTAGGATCCACAAAATTTGGGTGCATTTGAATTTCTGGAGAACCAAACCGCACATACCTAAATGTAATATGAGGTCTTTGATCATATATTGTTGTTTAGCAATAGTTTACATTTCAATTAGAAGCACAAATGGATAAAAACATGGTTCTTCAAATATAGGAATGATTATTCTACTAAGTAAAACCCTTCACTCAGCATTTCAGTCGTCAGTAACACAACTGAAATAAAAGTTATTCAACCAGGATTCATAGCACATGAGGGTGATAGCAGTGCACACTGACACTTTGTAAGATCCACCTGTCCATGGTCAGGTACCCTGTGATTTCCTCAAATGAATTTCTAGCACTGGATCAGTAAATACAGTTCTGGCAGAGACATGGGAAATAGAAATGTATACACTTTTCTGATACCTCAAATCAGAACATTTGTGTGCCTAATTTTCATTCCTAATAGCCTGGGGATACAGCCAGTCTGTCTTAGTACAAACCATATGTTATCCAGAAACTGAAACTTCAGAGCTCAAATCCTTCATAGAAATTGCTGTACATAAAGTATCAATTGTAATCAGCAGTGCATATAGACTCCTACTGAAACAACAGTAATACAGGTTACTTAAAACTACTTGCCCCAAGATATATTGGCCACATTGATAGATTTGCCCTCAGTCGGACCTGGACTGCGCTAGTGGACTGTTTAGAAATGGTTAAATTTGCACTTGAGAACTACACATTGACACTTTGATGTCCAACTTATGATGTTGATTAAAAATTATGTTTAAAAAAGGATCGATTTCATGAAAAATTAGGTTTGTGTGGTCACTGTGGCAGTCTTTAAGAAAAAGCTTGGCAATTACCAATTCCTTGGTTTGTTTGTTAAGGTTCCTATATCAATAATAGGAACCTGAACAGCGTTTACACAGTGTTTTGTGGCCACCATGACAACCAAAGTCACATGTGAGCAGAGAAGCTTTGGTACAGCTCTCTGAGCTCTATTTGCTCTGTAATATCTTTCACCTCCTTCTGCCTCTTAGTTTTCATAGGGCATTTTTTTGTAGCTTAAAAAAATAACTATTTTATTCATGCTTAAAAAGGTACTTAACTTGCTATTTAAAGAAAAAAACTAAATTTGAAATTGCAGATTTAATAATATGACACTTTTTACTATTTCGTAAAATGTTCCATTATGTTGTATATTTTTTCATGTTTTATGAAGTACTGTGATTTCGGAGAATAAATTGTTCCATCTAAAAGTTACGCTTCTTTAATTTGAGCAATATGAATTGATAAATTTCACTATCATTTTCTAAACACTACTAAAAAAAATAACACTTTTAATAGAGTTGGTTGCTGTGTTTTACTAATTTTCTATAAGGCAACATTATATAGTATGTCTCTAGGGCAGTGATTCCCAAACGCAGTCCTCAAGGAGCCCTCACAGTCCAGATTTTATGTATATCCATGCTTGTGCACAGATAATTAAATCAAAGTAACTGAGGTATTAATTAAGACCAAGGGCGTAGCTACCATAGTTGCAGGGAGTGTAGCTGCAATGGGGCCCAGTGCTGAGAAGGGCCCACCTTTCCTGTCACAGTTATATGTGTTATATACAAGGGCATAGCTACCATAGGTGCAGGGAGTGCAGCTGTTATGGGGTCAGAGCTGAGAGGGGCCACCTTCCCTGTCACAGTTACATGTGTTATATACATTTTTCATTAGTAGATACATAGGGGCCTTTAAAAACGGTTGCCTTTGGGCCTACAATACATCTAGTAATGCCCCTGGTCTTGATCATTGTGATGTGGTATAAAATGAACTGGAGGGATTATTATGTTACATAGGGGGTCTATTCATGAAGCTTTGAAGGAAGCCTTTATCAAGTACATTTTATAAAATGTAAGGGAGATGCTGATTGGTTGCCATGGGCAACTCCTCTACTAGATTGTTTCTCCACTGTTTTCACTACTTCATGATAGACCCCATAATATGAACTGTGGGAACTGTAATGTGGCACAATATCAAATGGAGGCACTGTAATGTTGCACAATATGAACCTGGGAAATGTATGTCATAATAAGAATTGGAGTTAATTTGTTACATAATGTGTACTGGTAGCCCTACAATGTGATATAATGTGAACTAGGGCACTACTATGGTTCAGAAAATAAACTAGTGCACGACTATGGGGCATAACATTAAAACTACTATGGCTCAGAAAATCAACAAGGGCACTATTATGGGGTATACAGTTTACAACTGCTGCTGAGAGGTGTATCTCTAGAAGCATTGGGAACAGGGGTCCCTTTAAAATATTGCTATGGGGCCCACAAATTTCTGGCTACTCCCCTGATTAAGACACCTGGGCTGAAGCATGGATATCCTTAAAACCTGGACTGTGAAGCTGCATGAGAACAGAGTTTGGGAACCACTGCTCTAGGGGGTTTATAAAGGTTAATTTTGTTTGATTTATGTACAGTATATATAAAAACACACATGTACTAAATTTTAAAAACGAATATAAAAAATCATCGGTTAGTAAATGTGTGTTATAGCCCCGTAACACAATATCAATATAAATCGATTTTCAATTGATAAAAATGATAAAAATCGACCTTTAGTAAATTTACCCTTTATAGTGTTCTATAGTAATTTAAATGATAAACAGACACTGTCATTATTTTTTTTGTTTTATGTTTGGAAATACTGTATAGGGTTATTTCTGAATAGTCATGTGTTTGAGTTTGACCCTTGCATTCCATTACTGTCCAAGTCTTCCTACTGCGAGACTGTTCCTTTAACCAATCACCTTTTCTATAATAAGTTCCCAGGGGCACTTTAAGAGAGGAATAGGCCTATGTGCAGACTCCTCCGTTCGGGTTCCCTCCTCTCTGCCGGCAGCACTGACAGTGCGAGCACTAGAGGGCTCAGACTCTACTACGCATGAGCAGATCTCTGGGAAAATGGCGCTGCAGACATTTTCCCAGTGATTTGTCTACTGCGCATCCGCAGAGCTCTGCGAAATTGGCTATTGCGCCATTTTCACAGAGTTTTAACAGCACTGCTGACATCGGCGCGGGACTCTGGAGGGGTAGGTATTCCAAAAATGAGTGCAGCGTGTGCACCCATTATAAATACGCCAGTGTAAGTTCCTCATTTTGCTTTCAGTCTTCATTTCATGAAGTTCAAAGTTTTTCTTCTTGTTCTAATCATCCTCTCATCTATTTTAACTACTCCCTTCTTCAGTTCTACTGTAATAAAACCTTTGATATATTTGTTTCTATCATATTACCTCTTTCCTAGCTCTTCGTAAGTTTAGTTATGCAGCCTGTGTACCATTTTAGAAGTACTTCTCTGCACTTTGTCTATTTATTACTGTGTTTTGGGAGCTACTATACAGATGTGTCCCCATACACCTAGCCTCAGTACGCGTTGCAGCACGAGACATCTGGTGTGAATGAGCCATGCCAAGTGGTGTAGCATAGTGATTATTTCTTTTGCATCCTGTTTGCACCGCAGATGAAGCAAACACCACTCAATGGTCCTCATGCCGAGTTGTTCGCTCGCTAGCTGCTTTTAGCAGCATTGCACACGCTAGGCCGCCGCCCTCTGGGAGTGTATCTTAGCTTAGCAGAATAGCGAACGAAAGATTAGCAGAACTGCTACTAAATAATTCTTTGCAGTTTCTGAGTAGCTCCAGACCTACTCACAGATTGCGATCAGTTCGGTCCGTTTAGTTCCTGGTTTGACGTCACAAACACGCCCTACGTTCGGCCAGCCACTCCCCCATTTCTCCAGACACTCCCGCGTTTTTTCCTGACATGCCTGCGTTTTTTAGCACACTCCCGGAAAACGCTCAGTTACCACCCAGAAACGCCCCTTTCCTGTCAATCATTCACCGATCAGCAGTGCGACTGAAAAGCGCCGCAGGATCCACAGCAAAACTGCTAAATTTTTAGTTAAATAACTAAGCGCATGTGCCCTGCGTGCCTTGCACATGCGCAATTAGCAACAAATCGCAGCATAGCGAAAATCGGCAACGAGCGAACAAATCGGAATGACCCACAATCTGTACCAGAGTTACTGGTCTGTGACTTTAACAAAGATCTTTACACATTACTCAAGGCAATTTCTTACCTGCGATATTGCCACATAAAGTGGCAATATACTGTGACCCTCCCCTTCGCTAATACCTCATTCTATACAACCAAATATTCCAATCTGCTTGAGTGCACAGCTTATACATTGCTAGAACACTGCTTAAGTACACTGCTAGCACACTGCTTGAGTACACTGCTTGAGTATAATGCTAGTACACTACTTGAGTACACTGCTAGTCAGAGCCGGCCCTAACCAATATGATGCCCTAGGCAAGATTTTGGCTGGTGCCCCCTAGCACCACCGCTGGTTCCGCCTCTGACCTTGCACCTCTTTCCCAGCACCATCACCCCACACCCATAGCAGTCCTTATTTTGGTGTTTTTACCCCCTATATTTTAAATAGGAACAGTTAGCACATTTGGCGCACAGCCCAAAAAGGGGTGTGTTTTTGCTGGCAAGGGGCATGGCCACACAATAGTAACCCCAATTCCAATTACGCCACACAGTACTGCAACTTTATTCACATTTGATCATGCGATAGTGTCCATAATTCATATTACATCCCACAGTAGTATTACTTTACCTTATAAACATTACTCCTCACAGTAGAGCCCCTTATCCACATTACATCACACTGAATTGCTCCTTATTCACATTACACCACACCCTATTGCTCTTTATTCATATTAGACGACACAGTAGTGCCCTTTCTATACGCAATGCCACATAGTAGAGCACCTTATATACATAATGCCACACATTAGTAATGCATTTATACACATAATTCCACACAGTAATGCCCTTTACACATTATTAATGTCCTTATAAACATAATGCGCCTTACACATTATGACAACATTTATTAATGCTCTTTTACACATAATGTCCCTTACATATATGCCACACATTATTAATTCCCTTATACACATAATGACACACATAGTGCCCCCTACACATTTGCTGCACATTATTAGTGCCCCTATACACATAATGACACACATACAGTAGTACCCTGTTACACATATGCCGCACATTATTAATGCCCTTATACACATGACACACATAGTGCCCCTCACACATATGTTGCACATTATTAATGCATTTTTACATGACACACATAATGCTCCTTACACATATTCCGAACACTACTGCACAACCAACCCACTCACATGCACACAGCACTCACACTGCCACTAACACTGTGACCTTTGCCTCTGCTTGGATACAGATGTGTCCTCATAAATCTTGCCTCAATGCTAACGTCGGGCACCTTTTTTTATGAAAATGCATCTTATTTGCATTGCTATGTGGCTAGGATGCACAAGCAGATTCTGCTGATTAAAATGATATGCAGCATGCCTATATATTGTGTGAGACTGTGGCTGTATCTGCATATGAAATGCTACACACAGAATATAGGCATGCCACATATCATTTTAATCAGCAGAAGCTGCTAATGCCCTTAGGCATATCAAATGCCCTAGGCAATTGCCTAGTTTGCCTATGCCTATGGCCGGCTCTGCTGCTAGTACATTGCTTGTGTATACTGCTAGTACACTAACTGAGCACACTATATAAGTACACTGCCAGTGCTCTACCAAAACACAACTAGAGTACACTGCTGGTACATTGCTTGAGGACACACTTACTTGCTTAGATTTACTGTGAATGTATTTAATTTTGAAGCTTGACATTTTCTATAGTGTATGGACTCCATATAGACAGAAGGAGGTTTATGATATACTGACTACTTATGAGTATGAGAAGTTGTTACTGACAAAAGACAATGGCCCTCATTCCGAGTTGTTCGCTCGCTAGCTGCTTTTAGCAGCATTGCACACGCTAAGCCGCCGCCCTCTGGGAGTGTATCTTAGCTTAGCAGAATTGCGAACGAAAGAGTAGCAGAATTGCGATTAGAAATTTCTTAGCAGTTTCTGAGTAGCTCCAGACTTACTCTTACACTGCGATCAGTTCAGTCAGTTTCGTTCCTGGTTTGACGTCACAAACACACCCAGCGTTCGCCCAGACACTCCCCCGTTTCTTCAGACACTCCCGCGTTTTTCCCAGAAACGCCAGCGTTTTTCCGCACACTCCCATAAAATGGCAAATATCCGCCCAGAAACACCCACTTCCTGTCAATCACACTCCGATCACTTCAAATATGAAAAATCCTCGTTAGGCCGTGAGTAAAATACCAAACTTTTGTGCCAATTTACTTGGCGCAGGCGCACTGCAAACATTGCGCATGCGCAGTTTGCGACTAATCGCTCCATAGCGGAAAAAAATAATGAGCGAACAACTCGGAATGACCCCCAATATTGCGGTTACACAGTTGCTAATGTAGCATTATAGGTGTTTGTGGAAAAGTGATGGAACTTTTTTTTATATTTCTTTTGACATCAGCGTGAATTGATCTCTCCAAGGGCCAGATGTACTAAACCTTGGACAGTAATAAAGTGGTGAGAGATAAAGTAACAGCTAATATCTCCTGTCATTTTTCAAACAGCCTGTAATTAACATGCCATTTAGGAGCTGACTGGCTTTTACTTTATCTCTCTCCACTTTATCACTCTTCAAGGCTAAGTACATCTGCCCCATTGTCATTCTCCTGAATTTAGATACATGTTTCTAACAGCTGTCTTAACAAGTGGAAAATTTTGCATATATACACAGTAAGTCAAGCAAATGCTTTATCACGGTATTCGGACTCCAGGTCGACACCAAAAAGGTCAACACACCTTAGGTTGACATCAATTGTTCGACACACCTTAGGTCGGCGTGGGAAAAATGTCGACATGAACAAGGTCAACATGGAAAAAGGTCGACGTGAGTTAAAAAAAAATTCTTCATTTTTTTAACTTTTTCATACGATCCACGTGGACTACAATTGGGAACGGTAACCCAAAGCATGGTGAGCAAAGCAAGCCATGCGAGGGGACACGGTGCACAAATTGACCCTTTTCCATGTTGACCTTGTTCATGTCGACCTTTTGTCCACGTTGACCAATTGATGTCGACCTAAGGTGTGTCAACCTTTTTGGTGTCGACCTGGAGTCCCATACCCCTTTATCACACTGAACTGGATAATGGACTGATTAGGATGGACAACTTTAAGGACAGTGGTTCCCAAACTGTGTACCACTGCCTAGCCACCCTGGGGTGCTGCAAGGGATGACTCGGGTTTGTGGTTCAGGACCAAATAAAATTATTCATGGTGAAAGTGATAGGCAAAACCAGTGCTGGTGGCTCCAATCATAACACATGTGGACAATCAGAAGCACAACTGTACACCCTACACCAGAGGTTCTCAAACTCGGTCCTCGGGAGCCCACACAGTGCATGTTTTGCAGGTAACCCAGCAGGTGCACAGGTGTATTAATTACTCACTGACACATTTTAAAAGGTCCACAGGTGGAGCTAATTAATAATTATTTCACTTGCGATTCTGTGAGGAGACCTGCAAAACATGCACTGTGTGGGCCCCCGAGGACCGAGTTTGAGAACCTCTGCCCTACACAGCTGACCCTAAGGATGACAGGTAGGCTCAATTTACTTAATTTAATATTTTTTCCAGATCTATCAATACAAAACTTTTATCCTAGGGGTGCCATGAAAGAAATGCTGATACTCTATGGCAGGCATTCCCAACCACGGTCCTCAAGGCACACTAACAGTGCGGGTTTTAGTGATATCCAGGATTCAGCACCGGGGACTTAATTAGTAGCTCAGTTATTTTGATTTAACCGTCTGTGCTGCAGCCTGGATATCACTAAAACCTGCACTGCATGGGCTGAATCACACACGCCGGCTTTTGCCAGCCGGATGGCTTTTTCCTGTGCTGGTATTGTAGTTAACAGTGTGAGGCGTAGGGGCCTTTCAGACTGCACGGGCACGGCACGGCTGCCGGGTTGCAGCTGGAAATATCCACTGGAAGGTCCGGCTGCCGGGCCGGGGGCCGTGCAGTCTTTGAAGGCAGTGGACCGGGTGTGTGAATTGGAGCTTTCACACACAATGGATTTTTTCAAGCCGTGTCTGCTGCTGCGCATGCGCACAGCATTACACACGGCTCAAAGCCGTTGTGTGTGAAAGACTCTGCCGGGCGACAAAAAGCCGGACAAAGTTTGTCCGGCTCTTTGCCATCCGGGGAAAGCTGGCGCGTGTGTTACAGCCCTTGGTGTGCCTTGAGGACCGTGGTTGGGAATGCCTGCTCTAGTGTGCTGTGATTCAAGAAAGATTGGGATCACTGCTTTAAGGAGAACCAATCCTTTAGTTTTATGTATGTGTATATTTATGTAATGTCAGTTGACTTATGAAGCTCAATGCATAAAAAAACATAAAGTGGAAATTGGAATAATTGCCTGCAATCAAGCCAGTTTCTTCACTGGAGCACATCTTCACTAATATTCATGATGCCTGATTAATATTTATGAGGCGCTCTTTCTTAGCGTACTGATAGGTTGCAGACTCATGAATACTGGTTGAGTAAACAAACTGACTGCCAGCACTTGTACTTATTTATTACAGTATTGTTGCATGTAAATGTAAAATTTGCACTGAACCACCTCAACCATCCAGTAATTCGCTTGTATCTCACCAGTGCAAGTTAAATAATAAAAACAAGCATTTGATTGGTTTATATGGTTTAGTAACTGATTCAGAGATGGATGCAGTTTACACAGCAGATTTGGCCGCAGCTGCTGTATGAAAATATGCAAAAGCAGCAGGAGGTGTCTTCAGTAAATAAATGCCTCCTACATCCTACGTCCGCTGCTGTGGCTGAAGATGCAACATCAGGTAACAAACAGTCTGAACATTGGTGGTCATTCCGAATTGTTCGCTCGGTTAATTTTTTCGCATTGCAGCGATTTTCCGCTTAGTGCGCATGCGCAATGTTCACACTGCGACTGCGCCAAGTAAATTTGCTATGCAGTTAGGAATTTTACTCACGGTTTTTTCTTCGTTCTGGTGATCGGAGTGTGATTGACAGGAAGTGGGTGTTTCTGGGCGGAAACAGGCCGTTTTATGGGAGTGTGTGAAAAAACGCTATCGTTTCTGGGAAAAACGCGGGAGTGGCTGGAGAAACGGAGGAGTGTCTGGGCGAACGCTGGGTGTGTTTGTGACGTCAAACCAGGTACGACAAGCACTGAACTGATCGCAGATGCCGAGTAAGTCTCGAGCTACTCAGAAACTGCACAGAGATGTATTTTCGCAATTCGGCTAATCTTTCGTTCGCAATTTTGATAAGCTAAGATTCACTCCCAGTAGGCGGCGGCTTAGCGTGTGCAAAGCTGCTAAAAACAGCTTGCGAGCGAACAACTCGGAATGACCCCCATTGGCCAATTAAGTAACCCTCAGGCTACACTGCTGGGGACGAGAAATTTGCATCTGAAGAAGCAGACCCTGGCCTCGCCATTCGACCGAGGCAACTGTTTTTGGGAACACTGCCCAGCTGTGCCCATCCCCGCCCCCCAATGCCCACAGCCTTTCAATCAGGCTGCAGCCAGGGGGCACTGTGTGTGACCAAGCAGCACCTGTTCTGCACATGAGCATCGTGCTTAGGTACATCTCCAAATCATGCAGTAGAAGCATATGATCCTTGCTGTGTATAGGCAACAGGTACTCTCCACTAGGCAGGGGCATCACTAAGCTTGGTGACACCTGGTGCAGGTGAAATACCCCATGTGTGTGCCAAAGCCGCACATCTCCAAAAATGGGCCTGGCCTCACAGGAAGGGTCGTGGCCACATGTGAATGGGGTGTGGTCTTGAAGCCTGACCCTCGTTTTCATCTCTCTGTCTGCAGTGTCGGCTCCTACACTGTGACAGGAGCTGAGTGCTGCATATAATGTTACAGTGCAGCGCCCAGCTTCTGTCACTGAGCAGGAGCTGCCATTTTGGTGTCACCCCTCTGCGGGTGACACCCAGGGGCCTTCTGCACCCCTGTAGTAATGAAACTTCCACTAGGGGCACTGTTACCTCATTCATTTTGGCAAAAAAAAATAAAGCCCTCTTCTCTAAGTAAAGACAAGTATACAAGTACAAAGCAAAAAAGTCCATTTTGGATAATAAAATCTTTACCGAACATTTATAGAAACATGGAGAATAATTAAATAAAATGTTTTAATGAAGTAAATATTCTTTTTGTTTATTTCATCTGAAAGTAGGATAATAAGCTGCATTTGTCATCTTGTGCGTTATGTGAATTTGGAAGAGCTGCAAAGAGTAGACATGTGGGTTTATGCATAGATGTTCATGCAAAATTAGAGCTCAGTTGTCTCTGCCCGAGGCTCATTGTGTTAAATACTGTGTACTTCTGTCTGATCAGCCTCTGCTTTCTTCCCTCGTACTTTGTGTTCCACAGACATATCACTGACAAATTGTAGAAGTCTCTGAATAAAATAATACAATAAACATCTACTTATATTTATCTATATTTGCACGACACTGGGTATAGAGACAGATGCAGTCATTGACAAGATTGCTTAGCAATCACCACATTCAAATGTGCTTGTTGTCAGCAGGATGAAGACTTCACATTTCTCCCCTTCTACTATAAGCAAGACATGAATTTCTGTGCAAAGCTAGGAAACCAATTAAACTGTACAAGCTTGTAGATCCCATCAAAATCAGACTGTGAACCAGTAAAAGGGGAAAATAATCAGAGAGCTAGACAGGGAGTACTTTTTCTGTCCAGTAATTAGAATGCATTAGTTTCATGTTCAACAAACAGGACAGTCGTTGTTGTAATCGGTAAAACCAGGTGTCATTGTTCCGATGTGTTAAGGGTCTTCAAGAAGATAGAGCACTGGAAGCTTTGTAATAGCCGCGTGGGTGTATTTTATGTTTAGTATCTTTAAAGAGTAAATAAACCAGTAGTGGGGAAGTGGAGACCTGTAAGCCATCTTTGGCTCTTAAAATGGTCACTGGTGGGCCCAGAACACTTTTGTGATTCCTAAGAACTCTTCAGTCATAGGGGTATATTTACTAAGGTGTGAGGTTTTTTTAGAAGTTGAGATGTTGCCCATAGCAACCAATCAGATTCAAGCTATTATCTTCTAGAAGCAGCTAGATAAATGTTAAGTGGAATCTGATTGGTTGCTGTCGCCAACATCTCCACTTCTAAAAAAACTCACACCTTAGTAAATATACCCCATAGATAGAGTGTAGAGGAGGTTGCTCTGTGTCAGGATACCTTCTCATAAGCTTGATTAGATAGCTATTATTGTTGTTGATCTGTATTCGGGGACAGTGATCTGTAGTACAGAGGTATGGAGAAACTAAAGCATAAAGTACATAAAACAGGGACAGGGTAGACAAAAATATTTGCAGATATGAAAATAAAGGGGGTTATTCAGGTTTGTTAGCAAACAAAAAAAAACCACACGAATGGGCAAAACTATGTTGCTCTGCAGGTGGGGCAGATGTAACATGTGCAGAGAGAGTTAGATTTGGGTGGGTTGTACTGTTTCTGCGCAAGGTAAATACTGGCTGCTTTATTTTACACTGCGTTGGCGGGTGCAATTGCTCTCCCCGCATATCACGCAAGGGAAGAGAGGACTGACTGCTTCTGCCTCTCTCCCCAGCACAGCACACAGCAGTGCGCTGCTGGGGAGAGAGGCTGCAGCAATCAGTACTCTCTCTGTCTGCCCAAAGTACCTCTACAATAGAAAGAGGGGGGGTAGCGGGACCCAGCCACACAAGGGGCCCCTCCAACAGGCACGGGCATGGGTAACACTTAACCGCTGCTCCCCGTCTCTGCACCGCTGTGTACAGGATTGAGGATATAGCAGAGTTTCTGTACACACCAGCGGACAGGGGCGGATCCAGAAAAAAATTACAGGGGGGGCACCATAAGTGGTTGGGCTATCAAGGAGGGGTGGAGTTAGAAGTGGAGTAGGTGTGACCAAGTTTCAGTGGGTGTGTCCAATTGTGTGAGGGGTAACAGCAAAGACACAGTCACTATCCATGTGTACAGCCATGTCTAAAGTGCCCCATACACTAGGACGATAAAACCCGATTTCATCCGATTTCGGGCATTCGGCCCAATATATCGGATGAAATCGGGCATTTTGGAGGCGTTTCCAATCCGATCTGATGCGCGTTCCAGTGAGCATCATATCGGATCCTCCAGATTGAATGTGCTGCACATTCAATCTGGTCCGACCCCGCAGGCGTGGCTGGGATCGGCCAGAATCGCCCAAGATACATCTTATGCAAAAGGACAGCATACGATGTATCTTGGCCGATCCTGCACCCCCCCCCCCCCCCCCTACCGGGAGTCTGCCGGGGTGATCGCCTGCGACATGTCAGATGGACATGTCACAGTAGTGTGTGGGGCCCTTTACACAGAGGTAGCGTAAATCAAAAAACATAAGGGGTGTCAAGTCCAAAGCAGAGGTCAGGAACACGCAGGCAATAATGCAATAAATCAGGGTCTCAAAACATAGTCACATCTCCAAAACCAAGGTCTGGGCAGGCAGTAAACACGAGTCCCAAAAGTAGCCATGCAACTGTAGAATACCACCCAACAAATGCTCATAATTCTTTAATGTGTGCTCCTGACTAATTATGGATTATACACAGCAAGGTCCTCTACCCAGATTACATAATTTGCAATAAACAGTAAGCTGTATCAATTGCGACAAAATCAGGGCCTATTGCTAGTTATGTTATTTTGAGGTTCAGTTATATTTCTGCCCACAAAGATAAATACGAGTTTCATTCAGTGAACCCGAGAAGGAGCTTATGTAGTCACCCAATAAAACACCGCGACACTCACCAGACACCAGTGACGTGCGGTGAGGTCCCTGGCTGGGGAGGCACTGAGATTTTTTTATATAAATATATTATATATATATATATATATATATATATACATACAGTGGTCGAAGTGGAAATTTTTAAGTGGGGGTATGGAAAAGTGAAGGTTGCAATTATGCGTGCACCCCCAAAAAGGGGGTGTGGCCACTCAAACAGGGGTGTGTCCTTCAGTGTAGTAGGACCCCTTATACTATCTAGTACTGGTGCCCCTTTCACCTGATACCACACAGTATGAGCCAAAATTCACATTACAGCACACGGTATGAGCCGAAATTCACATTACAGCACACGGTATGAGCCGAATTCACATTACAGCACACGGTATGAGCCGAAATTCACATTACAGCACACGGTATGAGCCAAAATTCACATTACAGCACACGGTATGAGCCGAAATTCACATTACAGCACACCGTTTGAGCTGAAATTCATATTTTACCACACAGTATGAGCCAAAATTCACATTACAGCACACGGTATGAGCCGAAATTCACATTACAGCACACGGTATGAGCCGAATTCACATTACAGCACACGGTATGAGCCGAAATTCACACTACAGCACACGGTATGAGCCAAAATTCACATTACAGCACACGGTATGAGCCGAAATTCACATTACAGCACACCGTTTGAGCTGAAATTCATATTTTACCACACGGTATGAGCCAAAATTCACATTACAGCACTCGGTATAAGCCAAAATTCACATTACAGCACACGGTATGAGCCGAAATTCACATTACAGCACACGGCATAAGCCAAAATTCACATTACAGCACACGGTATGACCCGAAATTCACATTAAAGCACACGGTATGACCCGAAATTCACATTACAGCACACGGTATGACCCGAAATTAACATTATAGCACACGGTGACCCACAATTCAGGGACAGGGAGAGAGAGTGACAGCAGGGACTGAGAGTGACAGCAGGGACTGAGAGAGTGACAGCAGGGACATAGGGAAGCAGGGGAACATTACCTGATATGTGCAGCGGAGGTGCGGAAGGGACTGTGGTTGTCGGTGGCAGATGAGCCCATGGTCTGCGGGGAATGCGGCAGTACTAAGCTGTCCTTTGTTGCTGCGGCGTTGATGTCCCTCTGACCTCCGCCAGTTGTTGTCTGCGGTGGTCAGCATTCAGTGGTGGTGCAGCGTCCGGCAGTGAGTGCTGGTCAGCAGTGGGCGGCGGGCAGCTGTGATACAAATATATCTTTTTTTTACATTTATTATTTTTATTTTTCCCTGTCCCTGCAGTCCAAGTGATCTGGGGGTGAGCTGCAGTCCAAGTGATGTTGCCCAGATCACTTGGACTGCAGCTCACCCCCAGAGCACTTGGACTGCAGCTCACCCCCAGATCACTTGGACTGCAGCTCACCCCCAGATGAGCTGCAGTCCAAGTGATCTGGGGGTGAGCTGGCCAGACACTTCCCACCCCACCGCACAACTGCCCCCCCCCACCGCCCCCTCGCCTGGGTGGTCAGGCACCAGCGCTGCCCGGTGCCGCAGCGTGCTGTCCCCAGCTCTGGTGCTCCCGTTATCTCCGGAGCTGCCCTGCTGTAGGCAGCTCTAACAACGAGTCCCGCCGCCGCTGCCCACGCGCCGCGCTCCTGTAGCTGCGGCTCTACTGTAGCCCCGGGTCCCCCACTGCTAATAGTGCCTCCCAAGGTGATTAAAAGTTTTAAAATGCATAGTATAATATAAAGAGATTACTTATGACACAGAACATAGTAACATAGTAACATAGTAACATAGTATCTGAGGTTGAAAAAAGACAATTGTCCATCGAGTTCAACCTATTTGTGGTCTCCTATGCATGATGATTTGACTAAAATTTCTGACTGATGCTGCTGTCAGCCGTTACATTTTATCCCTATTTATAGTAACTATAATGCATGACTATGCACCATACCCCTGGATATCCTTATCCATTAGGAATTTATCTAACCCATTCTTAAAGGTGTTGACAGATTCCGCCATTACAACTCCCTCGGGCAGGGAATTCCAAACATGTATTGTCCTTACCGTGAAAAAGCCTTTACGCCGTATTGTGCGGAATCTCCTCTCCTCTAACCTGAGCGAGTGTCCACAAGTCCTCTGTGTTGATCTAACCAAAAACAGGTCCCGCGCAAGCTCTGTGTATTGTCCCCTTATATATTTGTAGATGTTGATCATATCCCCTCTTAGTCTCCGCTTTTCCAATGTAAACATGCCTAGTCTTTCAAGCCTTTACTTGTATTCCATCGTCTCCATGCCCTTAATTAGTTTGGTCGCCCTCCTCTGTACCTTTTCAAGCTCCAGGATATCCTTTTTGTAGTACGGTGCCCAGAATTGTACACAGTATTCAAGGTGTGGCCTCACTAGTGATTTATATAACGGGAGTATAATACTCTCGTCCCTAGCATCAATACCCCGTTTTATGCATGCTAATATCTTATTAGCCTTCTTTGCTGCAGTCCTACTTTGGGTACTACTGCTTAGCTTGCTATCTATGAGGACACCTAAGTCCTTTTCCAGTACAGAATCCCCTAATTTTACACCATTTAGTAGGTAGGTGTAATTTTTGTTCTTGTTACCACAGTGCATTACCTTACACTTGTCTGTGTTGAAGCGCATTCTCCATTTGGCTGCCCATGCTTCTAATTTAACTAAGTCGTTCTGAAGAGACTCGGCATCCTCCTCTGTATTTATAGCCTTACACAATTTGGTATCATCTGCAAAAATTGACACCATGCTCTCTAGACCTTCTGTTAGGTCGTTAATGAAAATATTGAACAATAGCGGTCCTAATACTGAGCCTTGCGGCACACCACTTATCACTTCAGTCCAAGTTGAAAAAGATCCATTAACCACAACGCGCTGCTTCCTATTATCTAACCAGTTTTTGACCCAAGTGCATATTGTGCTTCCTAGCCCAGATTCTTGTAGCTTGTAGATAAGTCTCATGTGTGGTACAGTATCGAACGCTTTGGCAAAGTCTAAAAAGATTACATCCACGTCTTTACCCTGATCTAGGTTTGCGCTTACTGTTTCATAAAAGCCAAGTAAGTTGGTTTGACAGGATCTGTCCTTCATAAACCCATGTTGATTCCTTTTAATGACCTTATTGGTTTCAAGGAACTTCTGAATACTATCTCTTAGAATACCTTCCAATACTTTCCCCACTATAGATGTAAGACTAACTGGTCTATAATTACCTGGTTCAGCTTTACTTCCCTTTTTGAATATAGGCACTACTTCCGCTATACGCCAGTCTTTGGGAACCATACCTGATATAACTGAATCCTTAAAGATCAAAGATAGCAGTTTTGCCAGTTCAGAGTGAAGCTCCATTAGAACCCTTGGATGAATACCATCGGGCCCTGGTGATTTATTAATCTTTAAATGTTTTAATCGGTCACAGACTACTTCCTCGCTTAAATAAGTACCTATCAGTGTGATATTCTCATTATTGAGATTGTGCGTTAGTCCCTGAATTGGGTCCTCACGAGTGAATACTGTTGAAAAAAACTCATTTAGTGTGTCCGCTATGTCATTATCATTTTTGCTTTATACTCCCAACTTGTCTTTTAAAGGGCCTATACTCTTCTTCTTTAATCTCTTGCTATTAATGTATTTAAAGAATTTTTTGGGATTCGCTTTGCTTTCCTTTGCTACTAGTTTTTCAGTTTCTACTTTAGCCGCTCTTATTTCCTTTTTGCAAATTTTGTTACATTCCTTATAGTGCTGAAATGACTCTGCTTCCCTGTCAGATTTGTATTTTTTAAATGCTCGCCTTTTCTTGCCCATAAGTTCCTTAATCTTTTTGTTAAGCCACATCGGTTTATGATTTTTATTCCTTTTTTTGCTACTCATAGGAATACATTTGAGTGTATTTTTAGCTAGCAGGAATTTTAGTACCTCCCATTTCTCCGTAGTATTTTTTCCTAAAAACAAACCTTCCCATTCAATATCCCTGAAAAATACCCTCATCTTTTCAAAATTTGCTTTGCTAAAGTTTAAAGTCCTAGTTGAGCCAGTATAGGGCTGTTTATAGAAACTGATATTGAATGTGACCATATTGTGGTCGCTGTTTCCTATGGGTTCCCCTACTATAATACCTGATACCAAATCCCCATTGTTTGTTAATACCAGGTCTAAGATTGCATTGTACCCAGTTGGTTCCTCAATTAGTTGGACTAAGTAGTTATCATTAAGTGTGTTTAAAAACATATTGCCCCTAGCAGTATCACATGAATCGTTTTTCCAGTTTATCTCTGGATAGTTAAAATCTCCCATCACTACTATGTCTCCTACTCCTGCTGCTCTTTCAATTTGCTTTAGTAACAATTCATCATCAGATGCGTTGATACCAGGCGGCCTATAGCATACACCCAATACTAACTTTTTTATTCCTTTTTCCCCGCATGCAATTTCTACCCATAATGTCTCGACAGTGTCTACAGTCCCCTCCTGAATATCTTCCCATATATTAGGTTTTAAAAACGGCTTTACGTAAAGACACACCCCTCCACCCTTTTTATTTAGTCTGTCTCTCCTAAACAGTGTATAGCCCTCTAGATTGACTCTCCAATCATGAGATTCATCCCACCAAGTTTCAGTAATGCCTATAATATCATACTGTTTGCTTGCTGCAAGTATTTCTAGTTCACCCTTTTTACCAGTAATGCTTCTGGCGTTTACATACATACAACTAAGATAAGTATTTTCCCTTGCGTTAGGGACATCTTTGACCTTATGTAGCAAGGATGACCTGTAATCGTCATTGGTTAGTGCTTTGGTAAAATCCCTTTTAGTACCCATGTTAGTAACCTTACCGCCTGCTCTTACCCTCCCCCCAACTTCTCTCCCATTTCGTTTACTACCGCCATCCACACTATTCTCACTGCATGACCCATAGTTTCTAGCTAAACCCTCCCCCCAGGCTCCTAGTTTAAAATCTCCAACCTTCTAACCATCCTTCCCCCCAGCACCGCTGCCCCCTCCTCAGTCAGGTGCAATCCGTCACGACAAAAGAGATGGCGCCTGACTGAGAAGTCCGCCCAGTGTTCCAGGAACACAAACCCCTCTTTCCTGCACCAATCCCTAAGCCACACATTTACCTCCCTAATCTCCCTCTGCCTCCCTGGACTAGCGCGTGGCACGGGTAATAATTCCGAGAATATTACCTTAGATGTCCTTGCCTTCAGTTTCTTTCCTAAGTCGCTATAGTCTTTCTTAAGGACATCCAACCTTCCGCTAACTTTGTCATTGGTGCCAACGTGCACCAAGACCGCCGGGTCTTTGCCAGCCCCTCCCAACAATCTATCTACCCGGTCCGCGATGTGCCGTACCCGAGCACCCGGGAGACAACAGACTGTATGGCGATCACGGTCCCGGTAGCAGATTGCCCTATCTGTCTTCCTGATGATAGAATCCCCTACCACCACCATCTGACTAGGTACCTCTCTGTCTTTTATCCCAACCGCGCCAGAGGGACCGCACCTCTGGATGCTAGAGGGAGCAGTCTCCTCCGGCACCGTCATTTCTTCACTATCATCCTCCGATTCCTCGTCCAATCGGGCCTCCCCCTCTTTTTCTTCCTTCTAACTGTGACCCAACTGGCTACCTGATCATCATCCTCTTCTACCAGTGACCCCTCCCGCAACTCCTCCACCGTTCTGTCTAAACTACGCTCGAGATTGTGAATCCCCCTCAGTCGCGTAACGGTTTGCTCTAGATCAGTTACCTGGGCTTCCAGGGCAACAGTTCGCACACACCTCGTGCAGATGTAATCACACTGGGCCGGTAGCTCCAGGTGTGCATACATCTTGCACGACATGCACTGAGTGAGGTCCTCAATCACAGCCCCTCCCCCTTTATTGTATAAGTGAGCAATCTCACTTATACAATAAATTAAGCTGGCTTATACTTATCTATCTTTGTGCGGTTCTTGGTCCTTCACTTTTATGCAGCCGTAGTACTCTCTCCTGCGGCACCTATACTCCACTTAGCACTTGCAGTTGTTCCAGCTCACTGCACCTCCTTTTCACTCGGCTTCCAGCTCCTGCTAATAAAAAAAGAGAAAGAAAGAAAAAAAAAAAAGCCCCTCACACACGCACAATCACAGCCCCTCTGCTACTCCAAGTAAGAGACCCTCTCACTCACTCACAAGGTCAGCCCCTTGCAGCCTCACCAGAAGTTTAATGGTACTGCAAATGTGTGTTCCTGATTGTGTATTATAAAACTCACCTTTTTCTGTATTCTAACTCACCTTTTTGCTGTTTAAAACTCACACTTAGAAGTCCAAGCAGCACTTGGAAGAGACAAGTCCACATGTGTCATAAGTATTTTCTTTATATTATTTTAATCATTAATGGGACATTAATGGCAGGGGAGGCACTGCCTCCCCTGCCTCCCCTGACTTCACGTACCTGCCAGATACACACTCACAACCAGTGCAGAATGCAGGGCCAGGATTCTTCTTAACCTGGGCGTCCAGTCCGCAGCACCTGTGCAGCGTGCATCTACTTTTGGTATCTGCCCTGGCTGGGACCCTCAGCGGCGGATGGCGGTGTAACTCCAGGGGCTGGCGGTGCGCTGTCCCTCGTTGGCGGTGGTGCGCTGTCACGGACCCCCAGTGGCAGTGTGTGGGTGGGCTGGCGGTGCGCTGTCCCTCAGCGGCGGCGGCGGTGCACTGTCCCGGACCCCTGGCGGCAGTGCGCTGTGTGCGGGATGGCTGGCGGTCCGCTGTCCCTCAGCGGCGGCGGCGGTGTGCTGTCCCGTACCCCCGGCGGCAGTGCACTGTGTGTGGGTGGGCTGGCGGTGAGCTGTCCCTTAGCGGCAGCGGCGGGTTTGAATCGGGAAGCTCCACCTCCAATCATGCAGGAAGGTGGAGCAGCTGACAGGGGAGGGATTACAGTGGCTGACCGACATCCTGCAGCCTCATAATTGATTCGGGCGGGTGTGCGGACATCATTTGACTGCACAGTAAAAAAAAAAAATGACAGGGGGGGCACGTGCCTTGGTGCCCCCCCCCCCTAAATCCGCCACTGCCAGCGGATGCCTTGGTATGAACAGCCCAGTTACTTATCTAGTGGAATCTTTTATTGGTATTTCACAGTATACAGCAATGCTCACTGTTATACACACTCTGGTCATGGAGTGGAGTGGGCTGGCATACAGCTACCCAGCTGATGAGTGTATGCAGCTTGCAGATAGTGGTGCAGGACTCTCTGCAGACGTTTGTAACAGCAGGTAATTGCAGGTCTCACCGGAGCTAAGTGGAAGACTGCTGTCCCCGACTGTTGCTCTCTAAAGCTGGCCATACACTTAAAGATAAAAGATGTTTCATCAATGTTTTTTTTACCCGGAAAAAACATCCTTTTCACTCGAAAACACGCAGGTTCAGCGAAACCTGTGTGTTTTCGGGAGAAACAGCCCCGTTTTCACCCGAAAACGGGGCTGTTTCCAGGGATTTTGCTTTGCCTGACAGAGGCAGGTGAAATAAATCCCCGGAAAGCCGCAGCATGCACCGGCTTATCAGGGCTAATTTAATAGCCTTCCCAGCAAAACTTTACCACCGACAGTCAGTGTGGGTAATTGAATATCCCTGTTTTTGTCCGATCTGGTTGATTGGAATGAAAATCTGGTAATGGTGAGAGCAAATGACGAGTGACCATTTGCTCCCAAACACTGGAAAACAGACAAAAATGGTCAATCAGACAAATTGGTTAAATCCATTTGATTTAACCAATTTGTCTGAACGACTGTATTTGTCAGTTTTACGGCATTTAGGAGCAATTGGTCAATTGTCATTTGCTCTCATCCATTACCAGATTACAACCAGCCAGATCGGACAATAAATCTTGAGGTGTATGGCCAGCTTAACACAGTGACAAGATGGCATCACGCATGCACAGTACTTAAGTCGTGGCCATCTTGGGCAGAGAATGAAGTCTCCCTGGAGGAACAACATGGAGTCTGCACAGTAGCACACTCCACTTCAGCATATTAGGCCTTCAGGAAACTGTAAGCTTCTGCCGCATTATTACAGTTCACCTCGCCATGAGAAAAACATTCCTATTTTAAAAAGCTAACATTATCCTAGCCTCTGCCATTGCTGCCTGACTAAATGCAGACATGTGTCATCTACGGTTGTAGCCATTTATAGTAGACTGACATGAACAATGCGCTTCACAAGTTTTTCTTTTAGGTTTTCCACATCTATCATTAAATGGTATCACAATCTGCCATGAATCTACATTTCACTAGCACTGTCATTGTGATGGAAATTCAGCAAGATTCATGCTGATTATATGCTGTACAGTTAGAAATGCCACTTGTCTACCGATGTCTTTCTTGTACCAGCCGAAGATAACTCATCAAGCCCTCACTACGACATTACCTCTTCCCATTACTCTTCTCGCCTTACCCATCACCAATATTTTATGTATTCATTATTTTATTTCCTAGTGCGTCTTTTACTAATAGATCTGGAGAAAAAACAAGTATACTGATATGAACTGCAATACTTTGATAGCAGATAGGATCATACATAATTCCATAATCCAACAGAGAAAGGCTTCATCTGATAAGGCATATGTTCAAACGTTAACGTTGCAGTGTATTTTCCTGATTAACAGCAGCAGTTCACAAGAACTATGAAATGCTTCATAATTAATGCAAGCAGGTTACTTGGCAATTTCTAAAATATTCAAAGTGTCTAATGGCTTATCTTGAAGAAATGATTGTTTCTATTTATTAATGAGGATTATTAAAAAATAAAAAGTTTTTCAGGCTAGTTTTTTTTTTTTAAATCAACTTTAAATAAAATAAAAAGTTTTATAATCTGAGCTTTTCAAAGTCACAGCATTTTTGTCGGATTGGGGCTCTGGATTTAAAGGGGAAATAATATAAAATACAAAACATGCCTGTATTTTGTTGTTATTTTTGTAGTCCCTTTAAATCCAATGGATGAAACAGATGAAGATGTGGAAAGCATCACAGGGTACATTTGCAGCTTAAAGCTCAGGCACCAAACAGGTTGTGGGCAGTGGCGGATTTTGCCTATGGGCAGCTGTTCTGCAGCCCCACCAGGTAAAATCCGCCACCCAGCTCAGAGTCAGTGCAGCCAGATTCAGGGGTCTATTTACTAAGCCTTGGGTAGAGATAAAGTGGCCAGAGATAAAGTACCAGCCAATCAGCTCCTAGCTATCCTTTTTCAAACACAGCCTGTGACATGGCAGTTAGGAGGTGGTTGACTGGTTCTTTATCTCTGTCCACTTTATCTCCATCCAGGGCTTAGTAAATAGACCCCTCAGTCTGTCACCGAACTAGCTTCACTGTGACTGGCAGTGACTTCCTATTGGAAGTCATATCTGCCAGTCATAGACACACAATGCAGTCCCATTTAGAAGTGTCTCCTCCCTCTGGAACTGTCAGACCAGGCTACGATTAGAGGAGAGCTGGCTTCTTGTAGGAACCCACTCCCTGCCTTTCGCGCAGCCCAATTGGGCTTCTATCGGCTGCAGTTGGTGCAGTCCAGGGAAGCCTGGGGTTTGCTCATGCGCAGTCGTACTGTGGCTTCTGCGTATGCACCTGTCCTGGCACCTGCTGGATCCATTGTGCAGGTACTGAGACCCGAGGCTGGCTGTCTGTCTCCTCTCTGTGAACGGGAGTAGCGGCAGCCCCCTTACTAAATGTAAGTAGGAGCCGCTGCTGGTTGTGTCTCAAATGGCAAAATAATTTGCCCATTTTGATCAGGTCATCACTCTGGAGGAGATTTATCAAAGCTTGGAGAGAGAGATAGTGCTAACCAGTCATTTTTTAACTGTTATTTTACAGGCTGTGGGGGAGATGTATCAAGTCTTGGAGAAAGATACAGTGGATGATGTATCAAACAATTAGTCTGTTATTTTCCAAAAACAGCCTGTAAAATGACAATCACAAGCTGTTTGGTTGGTACTTTATTTCTCGCTACTTTATCCCTCTCCAAATCTTAATACATCTCCCCCTATGTTTGAAAAATGACAGTTAAGAGCTGATTGGATGGTATTTTATCTTTCTCCACTTTATCTCTCAACAAATCTCGATAAAATGTTCCCCTCTGTCTTAAAGGAATTCTGTTATTAATATTTTTTTTTTTTGAGGAAGGGGGGGGGGGGGTATTTATGAACATGCGTCACCGTACTTGGGCTATTGTAGAATGCCCCCATCCCATCTATACATGTGTAAGCTGGCATAAGTGGCAGTATTAGGCAAGACTGCATTGGCACAGATACGCACAATCACTTTTCTGGCCATGCCCACAGCAAATTCTTAAAAAGATACAACACATGTATCAGCCCCAGAGTATAACAGAGGTAAGAGAGTGATGGGCCCTACACACTGGCAGATCCGCCACTGAGCTGCCCGACGGCGGATACGGCCGATGGTTGACCTGGCGGCGGGGGGAGGGATGTTTCTTCACTCCCCCCTGTCACCCGGCTCCATAGCACTGCATGCTAGTATGGACAATCTCGTCCATATTGGCCTGCATGCATAAGCGACGGGGCACCAACGATTAATGAGCGCGGGGCCACGCAGCGTTAATAGTTGGTGCCTACACACTGCACGATATGAACGAGTTCTCATTCATTAATGAACGAGATCATTCATATCGTGCATTTTATCTGCCAGTGTGTAGGGCCCTTAAGATCAGATGTGTGTGTCCTTGCTCTGTACTCAGCTCCTGTATTTTAAATGAAGCCCAAATGTGTCTTCCCCTTCATTTGAAATACTGATCTGTAGAACAATCACCCGCTTTGTTGCAGCTGATTTTATGTTCAGATATATCAGGAAATAGTATGTATATCCCAATAGCCTATTTAAATGAAGGTAGCCTTTGTAAGACCTGAGCTTCCTCTACACTTGATAAAACTATGCTCTACAACAATATAACAATTCATGGTTTTCTATTACATTTATACATCCGGAAAATACTTACATGTGTAATTGTGTTGCTCCGGGAATGGAAATACCTTTATAAATCTTGCTCAGTCTACTCAATATTTTCTGCCATTGTGGCTGTTAAGATGCACCCATTGTCATTCTGAAAATTGAACATTTAAAAAGTTACTTAACAGAGAAAGAAGCTCAAGATGATTTAAGGGGTGACATAAAGACACATAATATCACTCCGGCAAGGAGAACACGAAAATGCAAATACATAGTCATTTCAAAATGTATTGTTACCTGGCACAATGCACTGAGAAGAGACAGTCCTTTCATTGTGCTTTAAGAATCCTTTCTGATTGATAGGCAGCTGGAATCAGCAGAATGGAGAAGGTCTGGGTGTCTCGCTACATGAGGAACAGTCTGAAGACTGTAGGGCTAAAAATGAAGAAGCTTTTTGCATAAACGCCCCCCCAGGTTGCAAACATCTGTCTGTACTGTCAGCCTGTTCACACTTGCATCGGTTAATGAGGATCTGCCGAGGTTGCATTATACACCGTGTAGCGTATCGTCTTCTGAGCTGGCACGTGTGGTCCTTGGTGAATGGACCGTTAACTATAACATGATTCTTGGGCAACACAGTTCCTGATGCCGGTTGCAAATATTGCTCACCTCACGACATTAAAAATGACATCTCCACAAGCTTTCAGTGTCTGCTAAGCAGCAGTTTAAATGGAAATAATTGGTTGGAATCTCTTTCTACTTTTCTCTATGAGGGTTTTTCTGTAATGTTCTCATTATTTTGCAAATGATATGCAAATACAGTATATGGTCTTGCTTTGAATTGAAAAGTAAGAAAAAGGTTTTGTCTTATATGAGCATTGCATAGAATGATATGTTACAAAAGTGGTTGTCATACATCAGCATTTCCTCCGGAGTGTCCCCAGTCGTTCCCAATGTCACCACACGGCAGAATGAACGCCAGCCATTGCTTCAGATGTTCCTAGAACAGGCGCTGACACTGAGCTGAGTCTGTGTTTGTGTGCTCAGCATAATGTGAGCTACAGGTAAGTAAGACTTTATAGCTAAGCTAATAGAACCCCGTTGTAAGTAACAGATCTCTCTGGTGGCATTAGCATAAAGGCTTGAATTGAAAGTTCAATACAATGCACAACTTATTTTAATATTTGTGCACTTAACACATTGTTAATGAGTTATGCCCAAAAGCACCTTATGTATAATTATGACTGGATTTTTACACTTATGGAAAGAGCCCATAAGCCTTGATCTGTCTACCGACCAATGTAAAATGAGCTATAGCAGAAAAAGAAGTAGTGCATACTGTAGCGGACAACTCATCCTATTTCAGCAAGTCAGTTTAATTAGTTTACCTCAAACGGGGCGGGAGGGGATTAAAAGTAAATGGAATGTTTCACCCAAAAGAGGGCCTTCCTGGGCAGATCGTGGTCCCTGATCTAAATTTGGCAATCACACATGTGATGTCCTAATTGCAGATGTGGCACATGCATGTGAAATCCCATTGTAGCAGCTGGGAAAGTAGAGAGCCGGGAACAGGGGTAGTAAGTGTAATGGGAAGGGCTGGCTTGACCATTAGGCAGCTGCCTAGGGTGCCAGGATCTGAAGGGGGGGGGGGGGGGGGGCACCCAGAGCCGGCCCTAACCAATATGATGCCCTAGGCAAGATTTTGGCTGGTGCCCCCTAGCACCACCGCTGGTTCTGCCTCTGACCTTGCACCTCTTTCCCAGCACCATCAGCCCTCACCCATAGCAGTCCTTGTACCCCCTATATTTTAAATAGGAACCGTTCACACATTTGACGCACAGCCCAAAAAGGAGCATCTTCTTGCTGGGAAGGGGCATGGCCACACAATAGTAACCCCAATTTCAATTACGCCACACAGTACTGCAACTTTATTCACATTTTATCTTGCGATAGTGTCCATAATTCATGTTACATCACACAGTAGTATCACTTTACCTTATAAACGTTACTCCTCACAGTAGAGCCCCTTATTCACATTACATCACACTGAATTGCTCCTTATTCACATTACACCACACCTTATTGCTCTTTATTCACATTAGACGACACAGTAGTGCCCTTTCTATATGCAACGCCACATAGTAGAGCACCTTATACACATAATGCCACACATTAGTAATGCATTTATACACAATTCCACACAGTAATGCCCCTTACACATATGAGACACATTAATGTCCTTATAAACATAATGCACCTTACACATTATGACAACCTTTATTAATGCCCTTTTACACATAATGTCCCTTACACATATGCCACACATTATTAATGCCCTTATACACATAATGACACACATAGTGCCCCCTACACATTTGCTGCACATTATTAGTGCCCCTATACACATGACACACATATAGTAATACCCTGTTACACATATATGCTGCACATTATTAATGCCCTTATACACATAATGACACACATAGTGGCCCTTTACACATATGTTGCACATTATTAATGCATTTTTACATGACGCACATAATGCTCCTTACACATATTCCGAACACTACAGCACAACCAACCCACTCACATGCACACAGCACTCACACTGCCACTAACACTGTGACCTCTGCCTCTGCATGGATACAGATGTGTCCTCACAAATCTTGCATCAATGCTAACGTCGGGCACCTTTTTTTAATTAAAATGCATCTTATTTGCATTGCTATGTGGCTAGGATGCACAAGCAGCTTCTGCTGATTAAACTGATATGCAGCATGCCAATATACTGTGTGAGACTGTGGCTGTATCTGCATATGAAATGCTACATACAGAATATAGGCATGCCACATATCATTTTAATCAGCAGAAGCTGATGATGCCCCTAGGCATATCAAATGCCCTAGGCAATTGCCTAGTTTGCCTATGCCTATGGCCGGCTCTGGGGGCACCACTGCATCTGCCTATAACAAAATTAAGGATGTCTCTGGAAGAAACATCCTTGTTGTACTTAATGCAAGTGGTAGCTGTGGAACATATAAGTCACACTTTCATCTAAAGGGCTGGGAAGTGGGTATTGATAGTGGTGGGGGCAGTAAGCTAAAGTTTTCCCTAGGGTGCTGAGAAACCTTGCACTGGCCGTGGTTATGGGTTGGGAGGCGGTGTGGATGGGAGTGGGCGGGGAAGACAGGGACGGACACAGAGGGAGCTGCTGAGGGGGTAGTGTGGTTGAGGGGTGGCCAGGTTAATTTTTTCACACACACACACACACACACACACACACACACACACACACACACACACACTTTATGTTACTGCTAGTATCAGCCTTACCCTGAATTACAGGTATGCTCCTGTATGTGTAAGGACTGAGATGTCCACTTTCTGCATCTTTAGACCCTATAATGCTGACTAGTGCATCTTGCAAGCAACCATCGGTCACACCATTGAAACTTGCACCGGCCCCATGCTAGGTGCATATCCTCCGTCACAGTATGGGCTCCAATGCGAGCGTTTAAATGTCTTCAGTTTGCATCCAGTTAAACAACACAACGGCAACTATTCCTATAACATGCCCAGGATTAGGTCTATATTCGTACGTCTGATTAGCAACCTCCTAGTTACCCCTAGTACATTTCCAATAAATTTCTGATACTGCGCATCTCAAAGACAACAGTGCCTTTGTGCATATAGAATGTACTGTAAGCTCTCACGAGCAGGGCCCTCAACCCCTCATGTGCTTATCTTTCTCTTACCTAAACCAACTTCAACGGCACCAAATCCTGTGGTTTTCTGCCCCCCCCCAATACTTGTGTCAGTGTCGTCTGCTGCTGTAGCTATGTTTATTTACCCTGTACTTGTCCTATACTGTCTTCACTGTAAGTCACTATTTTCCTGTTTTGATTATTTTGTCTATGTACTCTGTAATAATATACTCTGTGTATATACTCTTTGTTTGCAGTATGATTTTTTTGGGATTTTCGTGTACGTACAGTAGCAAAATATTGCTCATCCCTGTGAACATTGGCACCACATGCTACTCAGAATCCATCCCAATGGGTGCAAATATGCAGTGGGTATCTTTACTTGTACACTGCATTTTAGTAATGAGATTAGACTTGCTACCTTCAAATGGGATCGTTATGAGATCCCGCTGGCCGGGATGCTGAACGTCAGGTTCCCGAGATCGGCATTCCGCGTGGTGGAATGCTGGTAGGGGGGTGAGTGCAAATAAGCAGGTTCTATTCTCCCTTTATGGGTGTTGTGGACACCCATAGAGGGGGAATCACCTACCTCGCCGGTATACCGGCGGTGGTATGGTGGCCCTGTTGGGATCCCGGCATCTGTATTGTGACAGCCGGGATCCTGACTATCTGTATGTTGACTGCATACCCTTCAAACAGTGAGGGGTAGATTGATTAACAGGCGGCTTGACCAGTACTGTAGTTTTAAAACAGCAACATTAATTAATGCTGAACAAGCCTGAATAAGCATTAATACCTGTTGCCAATCATTGTGGTTTTGGAAAAAATAACTTATAGTAAATATACCCATGATCTGTCCATATTGGGTATTTTAAGACAGGCGGAGGCCCATGTGCGAATTTCTATGGACCCCCTTCCGCATGAAAAGACGGGTGCTTGCGCATGCACAGAAGATATCACAGACTTGCAATGTCAATGTTATAATAATAATAATAATAATTTTATTTATATAGCGCTCTTTCTCCAATAGGACTCAAGGCGCTTAACAGATACACAGCATAATATAGTACAGAAAAATAATGAAGTACATTTTTCATAAAATACAGAAGCATGAAGATACTAAAAGAGACACTATGGAAATGCTTGAGTAAACAGGAAAGTCTTGAGTCTACTTTTGAAGGATTCTATAGTTGGGGCCTCTCGCACTGTGCTGGGAAGTGAGTTCCATAGAGTCGGAGCCGCATGACTAAAAGCTCGACCCCCAGATGAATTACGGTAGATTCTAGGTACTGCTAAAAGTCCTTCATCTACAGATCGCAGTAATCGAGTGGGGCAGTATGGGATCAGAAGCTGTTTCAGGTACCTTGGGCCTTGGTCATGTAATGCTTTGAAACTCAGTAAGCCAATCTTGAAGAGGATTCGCCATCTTACAGGCAGCCAGTGAAGGGAGTAGAGGATGGGTGTTATGTGGCTGGAACGGGGCTGGTTGGTTAACAGCCTGGCAGCTGTGTTTTGCACCAGCTGTAAGCGTTGCAATTCTTTTGCTGGTAGACCAAGGTAGAGGGCATTACAGTAGTCTAATCGAGATGATACAAATGCATGTATGACTTTTGGCATATCATCTGAGGGAATTAGGTGCTTGATTCTGGCTATGTTCCTCAGGTGAAAGAATGAGGATTTGATTGTGGCTGATATCTGATGTTTAAGTGTCAAGCCATCATCCAGGACAACGCCAAGATTCCGCACATGATCACTGGTCTGTAATTCTGAATCCCCGAGTGTAAGTCCAGTTGGTTGGCTATGCTGCAGTCTTGTCCTTTGATGTTGCGGTCGTATTATAAGGACCTCTGTTTTATCCGGGTTCAGTCGCAGCCAACTGGCGCTCATCCACTCCTGTAGTTCAGCTAGACAGCCATTCAGGGTTGCTACTGGGTTATCAGTGCCCGGAGCAAAGGACAAGTACAGTTGTGTATCATCTGCATAGCAGTGGTAGACCAGGCCATGGCGCCTGATTATTTCGCCCAATGGGAGCATGTATACTGCAAAAAGCATGGGGGATAGTATAGAACCTTGTGGGACACCACATGGCAATGGCACTGGTGGTGATGAGTATAATCCAGATGATACTCTCTGTGACCTGCCTGTGAGAAATGATTTGAACCAGTTTAGGACTGTGCCATCCAGACCACAGAAGTGGATGGAGTGGAACAATTCTTTTGTTAGTGTACATGCGCCAAAGCTGCACTGCGCACGCGCAGCAATAGAACAGCAATAGTGCATGCATAGAGGATTTATTTGCAAAATGATTGACACGTAGCCAGCATTTAGGGGTGGTAATAGGGATTGGATAGAAAATTGAAGAAATATCAGGGCTGTTGTCTGGGCGTTCCCTAGTCAGCCCCTGTGAATTTGTTCGCAGCAGGAGAGGCTCCGGCATCTTAGGAGAGACGTTCTGCCTGAGACAGCACAGGATTGCTCAGAGCTCCAATGTTGTGACCAGCGGCGGCTCCTAACCTGGTGGAGGAAAAGGGTTTCCGCTGGCAATGTTGCCCAGTCTCCATCGCTTTGTCCCCAAATTATTGTTATTATAGTGCTGGCAGGTGAGTAAATGCAGTGGGTGCAGGGGGTGGATGCCACACTCTGCACCCATTCTAAATATGCCTACGGTTGGTCACATACTATAAAACTGCCCACTCTGCAGTACATCTTTCTCATCCAAAGGAGGCGCTGTGATCAATATAACAGACGTCTAGACTTAAAATAATGCAATAAATATACAATCTACAAACATGTTGACATTTTGTAGGCTCTCTCACTCTCAATAAGGGGCAGATGTACTAAGCCTTGGAGAGAGATAAAGTACCAGTCAACCAGCTCCTGTCATTTTTTCAAACACAGCCTGTATCATGGCGTTTAGGAGCTGATTGGCTGGTACTTTATTTCTCACCACTTTATCACTCTCCAAGGCTGGGATTAGTCAGGTCAGTGCACATTGTTACAGTACAACAGGGTAATTTGCACTTCACTGTATCTTTAAATTGATGCCTGATAATACAGCACCAAACCTTACATCTCAACATCACAAAATAAGGATTTCTTATTGAGGCCCCTAATGCAATAAACCAAATCCCATTTTTTTATCCAGAAATCAGCTATAGTTATGTATGTTTAAACACTGGCCCATTGTCTCCAAATAATATACATCACTCTGGATCTACAGTAAAACTGTAGAACCTGTAGTTTATAATAGCATTGGTTATATAGGCATATGATTGAAGCAGAGGTCTCAGGCATGGTTTTGAAAATGGTCTTGTTCAATATCTACATGGATTTCTCGATTTGTCTTTAGACTGGCGCCAAACCTTGATATTCAACCCCCCAATGATTGTCTCTTTTTACTTCTATTTGCTATGACATACTGCATTTGTGTTAAATGGACTTTGTGGAACAGTAGCTGAAGATCAGTAGCAACTGCCCTAACCACATCTGCTGAGAATCACACACAAAGCAACGATGAACCTTCAAAAGTATCTAAGACCTTGGACCCTAGAGGAGGCCATCGCAAACATACTGTATATAGTTCTTGCCATTTCAGATTGCTGATGTTCTGCAAAGCTCAAAGAAACTGGTGTCCTGGGAGTCAGTAGGCTCTGGTCCTTAGTTCAAATGAGGATTGAAAACCTTTCATGATTCATGACAAACCCTTAAACTGAAAATCAATCTCTTGACGCTCTGTTCATCTCAGTTCGGCAGGACAGATCAGTTTGAAATATTTCGCTTATTGATTGGTCACATCAGACATCTCTGCTTATCATGCCACCAGCTCAATATCATTTCACTGGGAGGACAGGACATTGGGCTATGAGAAATATTCACATAAAAACACATCCTACTGCTCTGATTCTCCTGTATTAGTATGTAGACTTTTTCAGACCTTGCTCCTTGTTTACTTTGATTATTATGCAAAGGGTTTGGTATCCTATGTACTATATTTTACTAACTTAAGGTTACAGCAACAGCTATCCCTAATGCTATCCAAAATGAATTCATCTTATTTGTCCAAGTGTAATCTGAGGAATACCTAAGAATTAAATTTTACGCTAATGACAAACATGTTGAAGAATATGCAAATATCACGGTGAAGGTGCCATAGATTTCTTACACACTCAGTGCTAGGTGGTCCGCCCTAAGGTAGCCTTATGTATTGACTGAGAGTGGCTGGTACCTCTTTGAGTTTGGGATGACTTAAGCAAACAAATGGAAACTTTAAATTATGCTTTAACAAAAGCCAAATGATTCACTGCTGCCAGTGCCAAAGGTGCAAGGATGAGGGGCTGAAATGGTTGTTGCCCCAGAGGAACCTGTTTCAAGCTTAAGGGGTTCCTGGAGATAAGCCAGACGCGTCCTTAGGTCATTCCTGGTGTCCAGATTCTTGCTTTCTTCTGTCACATCATGCCATCATCTGCACTTGGGGAAGTGCCCTGCTATGGCACTGTTTACTGCACAAGAGTCTACTATTCAACCCTACCCTAAATGATCTTTAGTAACCTATATTTCCTGGGATCACTGTTCACTGCTCTGTCTACAGGGCAGGGGCTAAAGCCAATGTCATCTCACTTTTGGATGGTACACATGTTGGAGAATAAAAGTTGTAGTGCTAAGCACAATCCTGGAACAGTCCAACGAATCCCGTTACCCCCCATAAATGTCTTCCGAAGTTAGTAAACCCAACAAGCACCAACAGGATTGAGGCAATCTAAGGATGGAGGCCAGCCTTATTCCCACATTAGTATTAAAATTGACTGTATTTGTAATTGATACTCTGCGAAATCCGCTGATGTGGCCATCATCAGAGTGAGCTTATAGGAGCCAATGTTCCCTATCAAGTTGGAATATAGAACATAGCACCTGGGGAAAAGAATGTACAGGTTAATCTAGCCTTTTGCTTAGTGTGTGTGTGTGTGTGTGTGTGTGTGTGTGCGCGCGCGCATGTGTGTGTATAGAATGTGTTTGTTTTGTTTGTCTTTTTGGAGACATTTTTGGTTGGGTTAGTTATTATTAGTATTTTTAAACCTTAAAAATAATCCTGAGTATTAGTAGGTGTCAACTGGGCGGCTACTTCGCGGACGCATGTAAGAGAAGCGTTTCTTGGGCGTGTCACTGGTGTGTAACTAGCGTTTCCTGCCATTCTGAGGCGTGCGTATGGTGAAGGGAGGCCTATGTTTCTATTGATACTACTGGTGACAGTGGAAAAACAGTGGGTGGGGCAGTTATACTCACATTAGTACCTGGTTCCAAATCTAGCCGCAGCTGCCATCCAGACCAGCGTCCGCTTTGCTTGATGCTCAGACTCAGGCCCTATAGGCATGTTTGTGGAAACCATACAGGAATATTCTGAACAAGGAACTTTGATCAATTAAGATTGTTAGCTATATAGATGAAATAATTAGACAAGCTTCAGTTTACATTCTTATAAGCATCCACAATTCAGAGTGAATGTTTATAAAGCCTGATTCAGAGACCATGTTCCGATATTTATGCAGTTGGCCGTTGTTTTTATAACTGCGCCTGCATCTGAGTCACACGGATCATACGTCCCGATGCCTCTGCAATGTCACTCGCAGACTGATTGATACTTAGGGACAGTTTGTGGGTGGTAATGAGAGATTGTTAGAAAAATGCAGCCATGATTTAACTATTTTATAGGCGTGTTGGAGCCAGCGACTGTGTATTATATGCGGTGTCACTGGCATCAGTGTTTTAGTTACACAGGCCATTCTGAGTAGCTGTATGCTGAAAATCGACTGATCTGCACCCTGCGTTTTATCTTTGTACGCAGTTGCTTGGATTTGAAAGCCACAAGTTGGCGTCTCAATACAAATCTCGTTGACTGCAACATTTCATAATTTCTCACATTATCTGAATATAAAAGGCCTAATTCAGCTTTTAACGTTGAAGTACGGAAATTGCTTTTCGCTGCTGCGACTTAAACTGCGATCGCATACAAATGCTGTTTAAGAGCCAGTGGGGGGTGGTGACGGGGTGGTGTTGTGGCATTTTGGAGGCGGCGTTGCGGCATTGGGGAGGCACATACCGGACAACGGAGGCATGTCCTGACCGTTTGCAAGGCGGCCCATGGCGGCTGTGTGACGTCACACACAGCTGCTGCATTTAAACAGAAGATGCACTCCCGGCATGTGGGACGGCCTTTCCCTGTGGCCCCGCCTGCATGCTAGAGAAAGGAGCTGTAGTTTTGCAATTTTTCTGAATTAGGCCCAAAGATGCAGCGACAGCATTATTGTACATCTCTTAATCAGGCCCGGTGTTGGAGAAGGTATAGTCCTTTTGCTGTAGGAAATTTTCCCACTTCAAAGGAGTTTTTCTGTTACAATAATTATACACATGTGCAATACCCTGCCCCCACCACTACCCTCCAGCACCTGCCAATAATGGGATATGTGATTCCAATGCTGCTCACCTCTAATCTCCCAACAGCATTTCCCAGAAGTGTCCCTGATTACTTGCTGTGCTATGTGATGTGATGGTGACACCTCTATGTTATATACACATTTAGTTATTGCTGTAGCAGTGCATTGCTTTCACAGCTCTTTGAGCGGAATAAAATAAGGGTACTCTCAAGTTTTGGATAATCCTTGTTTAAAGGTTATTGGTTCATATCACTAATTACAACAAAAAAGTATACATACATTTGCTCAGCATAAGCAGTATTATATCTCCTCAGTAGTATATCTTCTACTCAGAGTAATAAGTGGCTGAATACATAGCATTTGATTTTCTGTATGTTTAGTTTCTGTATGTTTTGTAGAAAAAAAATAGATAAACACATCTTATATGGGAGTCTATTTATTATCCCTTAATTTCTAAAAAGAAAAGTAAGTAAAAATTAACATTTTCATTTTTGTAGAAATGGAACATCAAGGGCATTCTTATAAAGGTACTGCAGGATATATCACGGTTATCTCCTGCTTACCTTTCAGTCCCGATCTGACTCACTGTCCCCATACACTAGAATGGGGACTTCAATTCCTCTCTGAAACTACTACATTTTTTGGAGATTGACAACTGGAACCTGATTCCCAAACCCCCGCTCCTTTTCTATGGGACGGAGTCCTGGATTGCGAAGAGAGATCATTTAGGATCTCACCACCCTGCTGGAAGTCGTGCAGACTCGGCAGTGCTACTGTAAGTTTTACAGCTCCTAAGAAGGGATTGCGAGGTACTTTGAATTGCCCGTGTCCATGGGTTGGGGCCAGGTAACTAGCGGTTGGGATCTTATCGGTCAGCATACCGACACCGTGATCCCGGCCGCCAGGATGCCGAAACTAAGCCTCTTGCACTCACCACAGATTCTATTCCCACTCTATGGGTGTCGTGGATCCCCATGAGTGGTAATAGACCTGGACCCCCTGCCAGCATTCTGGAGGTTCCCAACCACCAGTCACCTGACTACATTCCGTGTCCAGGGCCAGATTAACAATGGGGTGGATGGAGCTGCAGCTCCAGGCCTACACATAAAAATAGGCCCATCATCATGGCATCATGATGATCACTAGCCACCAGCTGTCCATATGGTCTGCCACAAAGCATAACTAGTAAGCTTGCATTTCTATTTTTCTCAAAAACTTGTGCAATTTTTTTTATATTTTTACATATTTAGGGTGACATTGGAGCTGATAGTGAAGAGGGTGTATATGCCCATATGGCTCTGTCCACACTCACACAGCACTCCCCTGTTTTCTCAATAGGCCCTTGAATATTTTCAGATCCAGGCCCATGTGGCCCTTAATCCGGCCCTGCCCGTGTTCACATATGAGCAATGTTATTTTCTCTGGTGATTTTGTATCCATCGCTGCTACTCGCAGAGAGTTAACATAGAAACATAGAATTTGACGGCAGATAAGAACCACATGGCCCATCTAGTCAGCCCATGTACACACACACTTACACACTAGGATTAATTCTATTGGGAGCCAATTAACCTACCAGTATATTTTTGGACTGTGAGAGGAAAGTAAACTGGAGTAGCTGGAGGAAACCCACACAAGCATGGGGAGAATATACAGACTCCACACAGTTAAGGCCATGGTGGCAACCGAACCCATGACCACAGCGCGTTAGGTCATTGGTTACTTCATTATGACTACTGCACAGTGGTTCATTTAAACTCTGCACATATCATATCATGAAATACATGCCACTGAAAATACACACGTAGGACTCGAATTCTGCTGCAATATGTTACCCCTACATTCACTCTTTAAAATTACAGCCGATTCAAAATCAGGTCCTAAAAGTCATTACGAATATACAGAAACAGTCCATTAAAATCATATATAATTCTGTGATGTCATACATGCGGTCTGGGTGAAATTGTAAACCTTCTGTTGCAAAAATCTCTTTTTATTCCTGTTTTATAATCCGTTATATTTCATAACTGTCGATTTATCATCGCCTCCAGTCCTCCATTGAGCTGCCATGAGAGGTAAAGTTATTTTGAAGCCCCTAAAGGAAAATCATCTGTTGAAGAAGTGCCAGGAGGTGATGATCTACCAAATAGTAAAGGTCCCGTGCTCTGCTAGTTGGGACAGGGGTCAATAGACCGCACAGATTTTAGATTCCAATAATGTGTTAATACTATTTGCAGTGTAAAGGTCATGCATTCAGCACTTTTGGAGAGCAGTCTTGCAATCAGTCCAAGGCATTAATCTGTCTTTAATACAATTTGATGTGAACCACAGTTCCCTCCTGGGATCACCATACGTATCACACACTGCGCTACATCAAGTTCCACAGCCTACTGTTAATTTCATTTTCGCTGACCTCCGGGGAGATCTGCACATGTACCTTGGCACTTCAGACAATGTTCTTCTTGCACAACACAATCCCTAACCTTTGTGGCAGCATGGGAACCCGTTTCTTAGCACTCCAGCCTGCTAATGAGGCTGAGACAGTAGCAGTTACGGCTATAAATATTTAGCTGTAATAGTTTAAGGGGCTCTTTCTCTTAGCAAGATCTACTGCTGCCTTTATTTAAGGTGTCCACTGTTTCTTTCACTGATGATTGGGAGATTTTATTAAAGAAAACACAATGTACTATTAATTCAATTAACCTAAAATATTCACATTGAGTTATTTTGAGAAATTGGTCGATAAATTTAGTTACAGTTGGTTGAGCCGCCTGAAAACATCTGCTTCAAGTGAGTTCTTTGCTGATTGAATTTAGGTGAATAGGACCGATTGTAAAGGTTTAAAGGGACATCCACTTAGGTAACAAATGTTTGAAGAAAAAAAAGGGCTTCCCATCCGCCCACTAGATACACAACTATATGAGTACACAGGCTCCCTACTCTCTTAAACTACCCTTCGCATGTACTCATGAGAAGGGTGGTTTAAGAGAGTAGATAGCCTGTGTTCAGGCTCCCATCTATTTGGCAGGGCACCAGACTCTGGATTTGTGCCATAGTCTACTGTGCATTGTAGGCCTCTGGGAACATGATGCCCACACTGTGTTCCCAGAGACTTCTCTACTGTCCATTTCCCCGTTGATTTCTGTCAGCAGCGACAGCCTATGCGGGACTCTACGAAGTGGTATGAATAATTACATGGGTGAAGGATGTGCACCCTGCATTCATTATAGATATGCTGGGTTAGGATTGATATGCCGGCATTTGGGATGCCGGCGGTCAAAATAACGACCGCGGCATCCCATTGTTGAGAATCCCGACAGGGGAAGGTAAGTATACTTACCTTCCCCCAATGGCCCCTAACCCTCCCTTCTAGCAGCCTTAACCTACTCTCCCCCCTCCCCACAGCCTAACCAAAACCCTCCCCAGTGGTGCCTAAACCTACCCCCCCCTCATCCTAAACCTAACACTCACCCATTCCCTGCAGCCTAACCCTCGCTGAGGTGCCTAAACCTACCCCCTTTCCCCACAGCCTAAACCTAACCCCCCTCCCCGCAACAGAACCCCAACCCTCTCCCAGTAGCCTAAACCAAACCCCCCCCCCCCCCCCCCCCCCCGCGGCTTACCTCTCATTCGGTCCAGCACACGGTTGTTTGGGATCCTGTCGGACAGGATTCTGGCGCAGGACCATATTCAGGATGCCGGTGGCGGTATTTAGACTTCAAGGATCCCGACTGCCAGGATCCTGACTGGATCCCATATGCACATGCATTCATCTGTGCACACAACTGGAATCAACAACTAGCAATGCTTGAATAGTACTTTGAACCAGTTCGTTAATTCAATGGATATTTTAAATGTTTAAAAAAAAAAAATCAGTTGAAGCTTGAATGTTTTTGAGTTGGATTACGTAAGTGTGACCCAGCTTGAGCATGGTCCAGCCTGGTCAATTTTTTACTTTTGTATTCTTTAAATCTCAGTAAATGGCATGGATTTTGTGGTACCAACTCATTACGTTTGAGAAAAAGTTTGGGGCCAGTTTCAGTAACTCGTGTGATAACTAACAAGGATCTATTCTCATTATATCACTTTCTCTAACCTGTCATTAATAATAGATCCAGCCACAAAAAGGTCCATTCACCCCACCATGGTCATTGAGGTCCCACTAACTATTACTGATTTTTACTTTATTCATTTTGATTAAAACTACATTCTCTTTTAGGTGCATATTGCGCTATTTAGTATTTACCCCAAAATTACATTTGTCACATAAATGCAATATACCGAATAATATTTTTTCGGGGGTTTGTAATAATCTTCAGTTGCCGGGACATGGGCTCCGATAAGAGCCTGTCCCGGCAATGACTACAAAGTAAAGTGATAGCTTACTTCCCAATTGACCTAAGCGGGCTTACCCCGTATGAGGATGGTGTTAGCTAGTGCATGCACGCTCCGAAATGCTAAGCTTTCCGCAGCTTGTTACTTTGTCACCCCATCCCCATAGAGAACTATAGGGGTGGCTCCTGCGATGGCTGACAATTATCTGATATCCCCTACTTTTTACTGTATCTAGTAATAATAATAATAATAATAATATTTTTTATATAGCGTTCTTTCTCCAATAGGACTCAAGGCACTTAACAGAATGAACATAATACAGTACAGAAACAATAAGTACAGAAAATATTTTCAAAAAATACAGAGAGCATGGAGATACTAAAGGGACATTAAGAAAATGCTTTAGTAAACAGGAAACTCTTGAGTCTTTGAAGGATTCTCAAACTGTGTGGAGAAACGCGTAACTTGCCGTCAGAACCACATGGCTCAAAACTTGAATCCAGATGAATTCTGTGAGATTCTAGGTACTGCTAGAATTTACTTAACTTCATCTACAGATCGTGTAGGACAGTATGGAATCAGAAGCCGCTTCAGGTACCTTGGGCCCTGGTTATGTTGGGCTTTGAAAGTCAGTAAGCCAGTCTTGAAATAGATTTGCCATCTTACAGGCAACCAGCGAAGGGAGGAGAGAATGGGTGTTATGTGGCTGGAACGGGGCTGTTTGGTTAACAGCATGGCAGCTGTATTTTGTATCGGCTGTAAGTGGTGCAATTCTTTTGCTGGGAGACCAAGGTAGAGGGCATTGCAGTAGTCTAAGCGAGATGATACAAATGCATCTATGACTTTTGGCAGATCTTCTGAGGGAATTAAGTGCTTAACTCTGGCTATGTTCCTCGATGAAAGAATGAGGATTTAATTGTGGCTGATATCTGATGTTTTTAGTGTCAAACCACCATCCAGAACAATGCCAAGATTCCACACTTGACCAGTGTTTGTATTTCTGAGCCCCCAAGTGTGAGTTCAGTTAGTTGGCTATACTGCAGTCTTGTCCTTAGTTACATACTAGTATCACTTTTTTACGATCCTGAAAATGCAGAAACAACTATTTCTCTATGTTTTAAAGTCAGAATTAGCTGGATAAATATGTCCCTTAGAGTTTATGGAGCTCACACACATTTGGTTGCAGTTTCGCCCTAAAATTCAGGTACAATATATGTTCACTAAAAAAAGCTGCAGTATCTTTATACAAAGCTGCCGCCATCGCATGATGTGAACTGGTTGGCAGTGGTACTATTAACATGTATCCCTGGTTTATCCCAGGCATACGTCACATATACTTATACCCATGTTTCTAGACATTTATTTTGTTAGCAATATATATATGTGCATTCCCTCTTAGTCATCAATACAGATTCAAACGCTTCTCTAACACATTAGAAACAACTGCCAGATGTAAGAAAAAAAAACCATTTGATTTGCTTAAACACATACACAAAACAAAGTATGTGCCCAGGCAAAAAAGGAGGCAAATTATGCTTTACAGTCAATCAAAAGTAGTTTGTCAGTGCTGGTGCCCCTAATCACCTGTAAATATTATGGATTGCTCAGGCATCCACATTGAAATTGAGATTAAACACATTTTAGGCTTCACACTACTTTAACAGGTTCTATAAAGAGATGAATTGCACCAATTACATATACGCTCCTTCTCTGCCCCAGAGTCCAGGTAGCAGATCCGTACAGCTGAGTTCCTACTGGATCTGTGGTTTGTCACATAGCCTCGGCTAGGAACCATGACTATGTGTCACAGAGGAGGGGGCGTGAATGGAAGGACCAATCCAAAGAGAAATCAATGAGGGTGTGACTTCTGATTGGCATACTCACTCGCCCCGCCCCCTACATGGCCAATTTAAAGTGGACAATTTAAATGTGCTGATAATGCAAGTTTTCGCATATTCATTAAAAATGCCATCAAAAGGGCAAAACATTTTCTATAATCTTTTCCATGTGTTTTGTGCTTGTAACTTTGCATGATAACTTATATTGTGACAATTTATGTGCGCATCTGTCTACTACTGCCTTCGCTAACTTTAAGTACCTATCATTGACTATTTGCAAACAGTGACTGTATCAGTGTCATGAAGATTTGAATAAATACATAACAGTGCACGAGATATATTTGAAGTGTTAAAAATAAATTGAAATTGCCACCATTTAATTAAGCCTGTCAACAGTATTTATTTAATTACCTCAATAATTGATATTAATTCATTTATTTAAATGGCAGACATTTATTCAGTGTTAACCACCAACTAATTGACCCATATATTCATCTAAATGTTCTTTTAAATAGCTTAAATTCGTTTTGAGTAACATATCAACTAATGGTGTATTACATAGCCATTAGCAACTTCAGCTAAATATCGGTGGAGGGTGACCTCCCTACCAGCAGCTGTTACTGAAATACAGTATTATCCAGATTACCACACTACATAAATCTGTTGTTTGAATACATATGTAGGTTATTCTGTGGATAATCAGTGATACAGCCATTAGTAGATTTTAGTGTCCTACATCACATATCTTTTTTTTTTCCTCTCAATGAAACGGACAAAATTCTTTCAAATTTCAAACGAAACATTTGTTATTTTACATATGGATTAGAACACATAGCAAGTCCTTTACCGCTAGTGTTTTATATTTGTAGTAAGCCTCATAGAGGATTTTGCAATAAAGAGCTATAGCATCTCCCTAAATACATAGGAGTGTACAGTGAGCTTATCGCCCCAAACCCACTGTATCTTATGTCAGGTTCATGCTTGCAGTATTTACAAAATGGAAATTTAAATGGAAGCTTTAAGCCCCCTTGCAGCTCTCAATGATTAGAGAAAGTCACATACGGGAAGTTTAAATATTCCTTTGACCTGTTGATGGCGTATGAATATTGTATGTATCAAATAGTCCCGGAATAATGTATTATATGGAGTACAAGGCAGTAAGTGATAACTTTGAATAAGAAGCCTGTTTCTGACTGATACTGTACCTTGCACCTAGAGACTGGTTCATGTCCTCATACTACTGGTGACCATTGCAGAGGCTGGAGGAAAATCAGTGGGCGACACAGCTTTCTACTTTCTGATCCATGGACCCTCACATTAGCAGAAAATAATCTTGAATTACCATAAGGTAGTAAATGTGGCTTCAATGGCTGCTCACAACTGCAGCCACTTTGCTTGCGACTCAGAATCAGCTCCATTCTGAGTTATTAGTGGGTATGAGACACAAATGCTAAAGTCTGTGACCACACTGGCCATATAAAATGATGATCACAGATTCGTAACAGATGATTATGAAGCAGGTGGGATGAACAAATGAATACAGATGATCATTTGTAATAATATAATTTGTCTTGTCACCTGGTGACCATACTGTAGATGTAGGCCAGTGTGGTAAATAGGTGACAGGATGTTATGTTCACGAATTCATGAATGAATTTTGTCATAACATAATCTGACTTCATCACCAGATGACCATAGATGAAGGCCAGTGTGGTAATTGGGTGACACGATGTGCAGTTGGATCTTAAATGGTCTGGACAATAATTATGGCCAAATAGGCAATGTGTGTGGCTCAATAATACCTTATATCCAGTGTTATTTTTCTGGAAGAATAGGTTCAGCAATTCATGTTCCAGGTGGAGGTGGAGCTATTTAAAAAACAAACAAAAACAAAAATGTTTTATTTCAAAGTGCCTTCTTTTCTAAATATTATACACACACACACACACACACACACACACACACACACACACACACACACACACACACACACACACACACACACACACATTCGACATGTTTTGTGCCAGATACCCAGGGCTGTTTCTAGCCAATTTGGCTCCCAGTGCGAGATTTAAAAATGCGCCCCCCCATGACATAAAAAAATGTGCTCCCCCACCCCCCCCACACACCTAGATTAAAAAAAAAAAACCTTGCGCGCGCTCCCGGCAAGGGAGCATGGCCTCGTCTAAATGGGTGTGGCCTCATTTAATGGGCATGGCCTCGTCTGAAAAGACTACCTCACAATCCAGTTTTTGACCCTGCTCCAACAGATCACGACCACCACAGGAAAAAAAATATTCTACCATATTAAGCCCCACACAGTAATTCCCCCTGCACCATATTATGCCACACACCACAATGCCCTTGATACATTAAATCCCCACACTACGGCAGGCAAGAGTCCCCATGTCACACATTACGACAGGTGTCCCCATTTTACACATTGAGAGAGAGAGAGAATACTTACAGAGGCGATTACCGCTCTATGGCCCGCCTCACCAGCCGCTACTCGCGCCGGCCTTTCCCTCTTCCTAACTTGGATCCCCCTCTCTACTCCGCTCGGGGGGGGGGGGGAGTTTCACGGAGTGACGGGGTTGCGTGACGTAACGACGCAACCGCGTCATTCCGTGAAACTCTGCCCCCCGAGCGGGTTACTCAGGGAGAAATAGGAGGGGGAAGCAGGGAGCCACAGTTAGTGCCGCGGTGGGCGCCCAGTGCGGTTGCACTGCTCGCCTGCCCCAAGAAACGGCCTTGCAGATACCCATCGTCAGGAATCAAAAATACAAGTGTAAGACACACAATATATACACACATAATTACCCCCTTTGATTGATTGCACTTATCTGCGCTGTCACGACCCCGCATCCCGCCAAGCGTGACAGGGAGAAACTCCGTTGCACCTGACAGTGATGTCATCAGCCAACGACAGCCCGGGCAGTGCCAATCAATCTCTATAGTAACCTGTACTAACAAATAACAAAGTGCTGCTTAAATGTGTCCAGCATGAACAGCAGCTAAAATGTAACAATTGTAACAACAAAGGGGGTAATTATGTGTGTATATATTGTGTGTCTTACACTTATACTGTTGATTCCTGATGACGGGTATATGGCCGAAACATGTCGAATTAAACAGACCACTGTTTTCAGTGCTTTTCAATACTCCTGAGTGCCTCCTTTTTGCTATTCTTCCACCTAAGGAGGGCACCAGAGCACATTGCTGATTACTGAGAGTGCCGGTTTCCATATATATATATATATATATATATATGTATATATATATATACAGTATATATATATATATATATATATATATATATAGGTAGACGTAATGGCGGCACTCTCGGATTTCTGCAATGCAATAACGGAGATCACTCGGTACTGCTCAGACTTAACGTTTCGGTTTTATTCAACCGTCATCAGAAGATACAAAATATAACATAAAACAATCTTACCTTTATGCTCTAAAACACCCCCACGTGCACAGTCCCCGGCTCACGCCGCCGGACTTACTTCCGGGTGCGTCATCACTTGGAGACCACAGAGTCAACGTGATGACGTTTACCCGACCAGTGAACTAAACCATCACCATGGAAACAGTAAAACAAGACAGAATCGTTTGCAGAACTGGAAACTAAGTTACATTCATGCTTTATGTACTATGTATACTTCTAAATACCGCAATGTTGAAATAGTTACTGTGAACCTGTCTAACAGTACCAAAATTACAATTATAATGGCTATTAAATTTTCTATTTAATACAAAATGCATCTTTTACTCTACAGAAAACAAGCAAGTGACAGTGTCTCATTAAGGCCGTTAGGAGCCACCGTATTAAGCCGGTGTAAGCCAGGTTGAATAAAACCGAAACGTTAAGTCTGAGCAGTACCGAGTGATCTCCGTTATTGCATTGCAGAAATCCGAGAGTGCCGCCATTACGTCTACCTACATAGCTTTCTTAGCTTGGAGGGCACCCGGTGAGGTGAATTTCTCTATAAGTGCGAGTGCCGAATATTTCTCTTCTATATATATATATATATATATATACATACAGTATATATATATATATATATATATATATATATACATACAGTATATATATATATATATATATATATATATACATACATACAGTATATAGTCACAGGTATGGAGACAGCACTTTCTTGGTTTCAAATATGTAAAACGACTTTGGTCCATAAAGATCCATAAAAAACAACAGCCAATAAATGTGACTAAAATAGTGTAAAACAGGTGTGAAAACACCCTTTTTGTACACTGTTTTAGTAAAATGATTTGGATAAATATGGCCATAAGTCTGGTATAATATTCCAGGACAGAGTGTGACAGAGAATGTAAAGGCCCCAGCAGTGAGTGGGCAGTGAGTTTCCCTTACACACACATAAATAATTCAGGTGCGGAGTCAGCCAGAGTAATGCTTAATTGTAAATGGAAGATTAGACAAAAGCAGCCTCAGGGAAAAACGTTAGAGGGTGGCAGGCACCTAGGTCACAGGATCCAATATGTTCTGTACGCTGTGCCTTTATTGCTGGTAATAATAATGCGATGTGCAGCGGGTACTAATAATGTGCAACACCATATCTATACACCTCTGGGAAAATGTAATATGTTATCATTTCATGTCAGTGTGTTTGTTGGGAATAAAAATAGTATTCTTACTTAAAAAAAAAGTAATTATCTATAATTCTCCATACTCATATCTATCTATCTATCTATCTATCTATCTATCTATCTATCTATCTATCTCTCACATATACTCTGCACGGTATATATATCATTTAGTTTCATTACATTTTGTACTTAGAAAAAAAGTAATTATTTATCTATAATTTTCCATACTCATATCTGTCTATCTGTCTATCTATCTATCTATCTATCTATCTATCTATCTATCTATCTATCTATCTATCTATCTATCTATCTATCTATCTATCTATCTATCCAGAGGTGTAGCTAGGCGCCATGGTGCCCGGAGCAAGGGTATGTTTTGGCGCCCCCCTCCCCTGTACCGAATTGGGGGACTAGCTAATATGTGATGACATATTACATTTGAAAAGAAGCAATATTTAAAAATCCTAAATTGGTGACAGGGCCGGTTCTGAACCTTATGGAGATCATGGAGATAAGAGCGAAAGTTTCCTTCGAGGGCCCCCCATGTTTAAAATACGGTCAGTTCATGCCGAATGCTTTCAACAACAATATAGGGGCATGGCAGTAAGGATGGTGTAGTGGTTAGCATTACTGCCTCACAGTACTGAGGTCATGGGTTCGATTTCCACCATGGCCTAACTTTGTGGAGTTTGAATATTCTCCCAATGCATATGTGTGCATTATATAAATAACTGGTAATAATAAATAAACAATGGCTTCATTGGGAAGGTGCGTGGCCACAGATTAGTACCAATTCACATTGTACCACACAGTAGTACCCCTTATACACATTATACCACACAGTAGAGCCCCTTATACACGTAACACTGATTGAACCCCTTATAAACATTACATCATGGTAGAGCTACTATGGAAGTAGCTGTGTTTAACTATTTACGAGTTTAATTCAAATAAATTAAAATGCCCCAACTGACCTGACCTCACAACCCCCAATCCCTCAATGAAAATAAAGCCCCAAATGTAACCCCCCACAGACCTGATAACCCCAGTCTGATAATCTCCCAATGCCTCAATGAAAATAATGCCACAAATGTGAACCCCACCCCCCACCCCCACAGACCTGAAACTCCCCCCCAAACTCTCAGTGAAAATAATGCACCAAAATTTTCCCTGCCCCCCTATTTGATAATCTCCAATGCCAATGTTAGAGAAGGTCAAATGAAAACAAGAAGATTCCCTGTATTGGGCACACTCGGACTATAATACTTTCATCAAGTCAAATATCTGTCATGATAGATGACCACAAATTCTAAAATATAACTTTTATTAGGATCTTTTAAAACATGAGCGAAATATGGTGCATGTGAATAAAGTTGTGAAAAATAATAAAGTGAATTAAAAAGCTTAGCCACTGTGATTTTTGTGTTTCCTCACTGTCTCCAGTGTCTATACAATGTTGCAATATCTGTAGCAATGCTAGTTGCCTTATGTCTGATACTGATACCTTTGTAGCTACAAATGGATGGCTCCTGTTATGATTTCATTACACCACCAGTATTTTAAATTTTATTCCATGTCTGCAGTGTGCGCATCACTGACTAATCATGCTTAAGTGGTGACCCATCCTTTGAGTGTCTACTTTTATTTGCTAGGGACTCATTATTCTTAGGAGAATTATTATCCTTGTGCTGCTGCTCTCTATATATGAGACATGTAATGTTCAGGGTACTCTGTTCCATATGGCAGTATACCTTATTTTATCATTCATGTATCGACACCCGTTATACACACATGTGACGTATTTGGAAGATGTGTCACATTCCAAATAAATTTTTCAGTGCACTTATTGACATTAGAGCGATTTTTTTATTGTTAGAATTACAATGCTCTTACTCAGTGTGGTTAAAATCCACATTTATTAATTTATATGTCCACACCAGTCACATGCACATGTGTGAGATGTATTGTGGGGTTTTATGACACATTCATATATATCCAACTATGTTCAATGAAAATAATGTCCCACAATTGCCTGAGGGGCAGAGAGAGATGTGCCGCAGCAGCCTGAGGGGCAGAGAGAGATGTGCCGCAGCAGCCTGAGGGGTAGAGAGAGATGTGCCGCAGCAGCCTGAGGGGCAGAGAGAGATGTGCCGCAGCAGCCTGAGGGGTAGAGAGAGATGTGCCGCAGCAGCCTGAGGGGCAGAGAGAGATGTGCCGCAGCAGCCTGAGGGGTAGAGAGAGATGTGCCGCAGCAGCCTGAGGGGCAGAGAGAGATGTGCCGCAGCAGCCTGAGGGGCAGAGAGTGATGTGCCGCAGCAGCCTGACAGAGTGAGGTGCTGCAGCTTCTAATGCAGAGAGAGGTGCTGCTGCAGCCGCTGGGGCAGAGAGTGGTGCTGCAGAATCAATGTAGAGAGAGGTGCTGCAGCATCAATGTAGAGAGAAGTGCTGCAGCAGCCGGGGCAGAGAGAGGTTCTGCAGATGCTAGGGCAGAAAGAGGTGTTGCAGCAGCTATGGCAGATAGAGCTGCTGCAGCATCTGAAATAGAGACATGTGCTACAGCTTCCAGAAAAGAGAGGTGTTGCAGCAGCTGGGGCAGAGAGTGGTGCTGCTGGACAGAAATAAACCCTGCTGCACAGCTACAAGCTGAGAGTGGGACATATAAAGAGGGTGGGCAGAGCTCAGGCATGTGCCGGCTGTCAATGTCTCCTGCTGTCGCCTCTGGCCTGCCCTGTTCCCTACCTAGTCTCCGAGCCAGTGTGCGCCCTCTCTGCTTCTCCTGCTCTGTGGCTGCTAGTACAGTGACCTTCGGGAAGGGGGGTGGCGGGCGACAGAGTGCCCTCTAACTTGTTCGGCACCCGAAGCTGGTGCTCCACCGGAGCCACCCTCGCTACACCCCTGTATCTATCTATCTATCTATCTATCTATCTATCTATCTATCTATCTATCTATCTATCTATCTATCTCATATACTCTATACGGTATATATATAATTTAGTTTCATTACATTTTGTGCTTAGAAAAAAGGTAACATGATTATCTATTTACCTATCGATTTTACCTGTCAACAGTGAGATTAATCTCTAAGGACGCTAAGGGAAGGATCATCGAGAGGTGATTTTTTATTGTAATGTTTAGGCATGTTATGGCGTTGGCCCTATTTTCCACCGTCAACCTGCCACTTTGGTCCACTGATGTTCAAAGTTCCTAAGCCATTTGGTGCTGCCTGCTGGGTCTTTTAAACATAGTTAAGTGGCCTGAAACGGTGCAGTGATGACATACTGTAGTATGGATGACACAGAGTACTGCTGCAGATATCACCAGCGATTGCACACTACATAGGAAGTGGGTTCTAAAGAGGATTAGGGGTGCTAAATAGCCAGAATTAGCCTTTAAGTGTATGATTGTGCCCAGTGTTGGACTGGGGCATAAGAGGGCACACCTGGGGGAATACAGTAGTAAAGTACCATTTTTAGGGGTGTGGCCACTCTCCAGAGGGGGCGTGGCCAGCCTCTGCAAAGGCTTGACTAACCATTAAAGAGTGCATGGGCTGGACCCCTTGACATATTTATATACAGTATTAAATACTGCTTGTGAATATATTATAATGTATCAGATTGATAACAGCAATGTACTGTAGAAAAATAAAATACATCACAGTCCTGTGCAGTATAAGGTAACATATATATAATGTACAATTCAAGTGCACAGACTGGATCCTGATCCCTATAGGAGGAGGAGGGTTCCCCAGGCAGTGTGGCCCACCGGGGGTCTCCCCTGTACCCCTGTGGACCAGTCCGACCCTGATTGTTCCAGTCTGTTATATTTCATTGGAAAACACTCTCTTCTGTACCAAATATAAAAATACGAACAATATTACCCTTAGGCATGAAACAGAATTCATAATGCTACTATTTGCTTATGATGAATTAGAAACTGGTTAATTTTCCTTGTAAGTATTTGACAGGCTCCAAGAGCTGAAAACTTTGGTGTATGTGACACTGATTTGCTAAATAATCAACTGCTCTTGCAACTTTATAAACACTGCAGACTAATTAATTAGCATATGCATATATCAGGCTTAATTAATCACTGTTTAATGGAGGCTGGCGACACTGATCACTCTACAGTCTCTTCCGTAGTCAAAGTTCTCTTCTCTCTGGCTTATAAATATTCAAATGTATATTTACCTTTTTTTTATTAAGTCACAATTTTATTTAGTATGTATTTTTTCAATAGAGTAAATGAGATGGACTGTTTCCACAATAACATAATTACTTAAATGTGACTAAACTACTAAAGTGGCTGTTTCCACTGTGATTTTTCATCCAGTGCGCTGCAGGAAGAATTAATCATGTAATATATGCTGGTTTTCAGCCGAGGGCTTGATTCTCTGAGGTACCACAGGCAGAGGGAGGTCAATCCAGACAATATCTTCTTAATACCATCGACTATCATTTGTTCATCTATAGCAAGAGAAATATAACAGCGTTCCCTTCATTTGCTGGTCTTTTTTCATGTGCTTTATCTATAACCAGCGTGTGTGTGTGTGTGTGTGTGTGTGTGTGTGTGTGTGTGTGTGTGTGTGCGTGTTTATATGTCACTCCTGCTCAATGTTTGTGAGTGTGGAAAAGTCTCCGCCATAGCTCCTATTAACTATCCAACTACAGCCCTTAGGCTAGCCACTTGGCTGTAGTCCAGTAGCTTCCTTCTAGGGATTCTGTGGGTTGCAAAAGGCAACGAAGCATCCTAGCACATGTGGGTGTTATAAAGATGATAAAAATGTATTACAGCAGAATACATTCTTTACCATCTCCTTGCAATATTAAGCTTATTGAAAAAAATAGCTTTGCTTGTCTCAGGAGCTGACAGTCACTTATTTGACGGGTCTTCTTCACTTCTCTTGTCCTACTCTATTACTTTAGGTTGATGTTTAGGATGAACATTTCTTCCTGACTTCCCATTCACGGTACTTCTTTACCTAATGAATTGCAATATCATGTAGTCACTTCTATTGAGTACTCTAGTTCTGCGTTCTCTACTTCATACTTCAGATTAGTGTGTACCCATGACAGAATTCACCCATCTCATAGGTCAAATCCTGAAAGGGTAGTTACAGTATTAGATCTCATTTGGATATTTTCTAATGTCCTGCCAACCTCTCTGCATCCCAGACCTGGCACATATTGGGTTATGTAGGATTATGTTAGGATACATCATCCCCTATGTGCACTATAAACTTTCATCTTTCTGATGTCTGCACATGCTCCAACACAACTCCGCATTATAGTAAAGCCTAATCAGATGTAGTAAATGCGGCAGTGCTACTTGTCTCATGGTTAGTTTTTTTAGCAGAGCCTTTGGGAATGATTCAGGCAAGTAAGAGTTGCCATAGCTACAGATGGGGTCTTTCAGGAGACCATAATTTAGTTCTTTCCATGCCACCAGGCCCATGCCAGCACTTGTAAGCATGTAATTCCTTTCCATTATCAAAGTGTACAGATAACCTATTACGCCACTAGGGGCAGAGGCTATGATTGTGGTCAGGCAGGGAGGGGCGTGTTCTAAGTGCTCAGAAACCCCCCCTGTGTGCATCACTGCCTCACATTGGGGGTCATTCCGACTTGTTCGCTTGTTGCCGATTTTCGCAACGGAGCGATTAAGGCGAAAATGCGCATGCAAGTATTTTAGCACAAAACTTAGTAGATTTACTCACGTCCGAACGAAGAATATTCATCGTTGAAGTGATCGGAGTGTGATTGACAGGAACTGGGTGTTTCTGAGCAGAAACTGACCGTTTTCCGGGAGTGTGCGGAAAAATGCAGGCGTGCAAGGATAAAACGCAGGAGTGTCTGGAGAAACAGAGGAGCGGCTGGCTGAACGCAGGGCGTGTTTGTGACGTCAAACCAGGAACGAAACGGGCTGAGCTGATCGCAATGTAGGAGTAAGTCTCGAGCTACTCAGAAACTGCTAAGAAATTTTTATTCGCAATTCTGCTAATCTTTCGTTCGCAATTCTTCTAAGCTAAGATACACTCCCAGAGGATGGCAGCCTAGCGTGTGCAATGCTGCTAAAAGCAGCTAGCGAGCGAACAACTCGGAATGACCCTCATTGTCCTGTCAGTATACTAATAGATTATGCACTACTATTTAACACATACTTAAGTTAGACTAGTCCTTTATTTTATCATATTGACATTTCCGCTTCTTTTACCCTTTTCAGCAAAAGAACAGCTAAACTCTTAGAAATGGCTGAAACTATATGCGGAACTACAGCTTTTGCAGCCTATACTGTATGACGTCTATAATCCCCAGCAGTCTCTATGAACCAGATCAAGAGAAAGACACGGGGGTAGAATTAGTAAAGCTTTCTTAAACTGGAAAGTGGAGGTGTTGTCTGCAGCAACTAGTCAGATCTTAGATATAATTTCTCTATTGCATTCTCGAACATTATAGACAGAATCTGATTGGTTGCTATGGGCAACACCACCATTTGTCTGTTTAGAAGCTTTTGGAATCTACCACATTTCTCTGAAGACTATTGCCCCTTTGTATATTATGACAGATTGATAAATATGTAACCCATGGTGGATGTGATCTTAAGAGGAATTTCCACCTAGCTAAAGATGGTTTTTGGTGGAACTAAGTTAAAATAAAATACAATGCTCTATCTCTGTGCACTTCTGTCCTGCTACCACTTGCTAGACTCAGACAGTGGTAGTGTCAATGCTCCTCTTTATTGATGGATGTCCTGTCTCCATCATCCAAAGTGGAAGCTAGCCCCCCCCCCCCCCCTCTACCCCTAAAAGCCAGATGAGTGATAGGTATATGAGACTGACATCTGGCTAGACCATTAAATAGCTGCAGTTGTGCCACGGTGATGGTCAGGGAGGATATTCGTTAATAGGGGCAGACATGGGTTGTAGTGTTGATATTGGAGTGAAGCAGTGCCTGATTGATGTGCTATGGGAGCAGATAAAGCAGCTATGAATCATAGGGCAACAGTTTGATCCAGCCCCCTCCTGTAAGGACATGAGATAGTGTCCTGGAAAACCTTCTAACCAGGCCCCAGACTCACCAAAGTCAATGTCTCTTCCCAGGCTAGCATCACTATCACCATCTGACCAATCAGTATGGCCAACTGCAGAAACAGAGAGAGCCAGGGGGAAAGGAGGGGGAAAGAGAGACAGGAAAAATGTGATGTACAGAGATACAGAGGGTAACATGAGGGCAGAGAGATGGGAGAATGAAATAGAGACACAGGGAATAAGAGGTAGAGACAGTAACAGAGGAAAGGTTGGGAGGTGGGTAACAAAATGGGAAGGTGGGGAAACAGAATAAAAAGCCTTTTACAGAATAAGAAGTGAATGACGAGTCAATAATATTAGTAATGTGTAATAATCATTGTCAGTCTCAGCTATTCAAAACAGAGTGTATGTTTGTTTTGGGCAAACAGTATAATCGAGCACACATCCCATCCATCTTGTTCTTAACCCATAGCCATGATAGAGTAACTTTAACCCATATGAAGTGCTAGTACTATGCGGAGGATAGATGATCCGTACATATTTCTAGATGTTTGCTCCATCGTGGCTGGTAGCACTGGCTGTATCTCTTGAATTCTCCAGTTTCTGAAGCAGTTTTCTAATCCACACCCTCCAGATGATTCCTTTATCATTGTGCTGCGCAAAACTTCAGCACATGCAGTAAGGAGCCTCCTCATCCTCAGTGACTAAGTAAATTGTAGGCTTACAAACCTACACTAGGTTCTAGGAGTCCAAACCTTGACCAGTCACAGCTGCCCTTCCTTCCCAACCTCTCCCACCTCTTGTTTTGCACACATCTATAGAAATCCTTGATTAGTATCCTATTGCGCTAAACAGACTTGACTGCAAGGGCCGTGTGCACATATATGAGTGTTTCACGGAACACGCAGGCTGATCCTGCTAATAAATAATGGAAAGCTTCTCGCTGCTGATAATTCAAGGTTGCCAGCTCTGTTTGAATAAGGGCTGAGGGCTTTTTATGTTTAACAGATTGTTTCCAAACAAAGAACGCTTCAGTGAAAAACACAGCACTCCAATCTGCAATTTGTTTACAGCCTTTCAAATCCTTTTAAATCCTTTTCAGCTTTTTAATTGCATCAAAATGATTCAAATTAAGCAGCATGCAGGAGCCTGTAGAACAGGGTTGTTGCCTGCTACATACTAACGTCCCCCTACATATTATTACCCAGACTTCATAGATGACAAATCAGAAGCGATTATAGGAGACTGTTTAACTGTATTCCCAGCTAGTTTTCTAGTCATTGAGTGTTTCTTCTAAGCAGCAGATGGGTTAAAAGTGAGGCCGTTATTTTCTATTCAGCACTAACAATGACGACAACAGGGAAACATATGCTGTCTCTTCACGGGAAATGGAACAGTGGGGCAGATCTATTAACCTGGAGAAGGCATAAGGAAGTGATAAACCAGTGATATGTGCAAGGTGATAAAGGCACCAGCCAATCAGCTCCAATATGTAAATTAACAGTTAAGATCTGATTGGCTGCTGCCTTTATCACTTTGCACCTATCACTGGTTTATCACTTCCTTATGCCTTCTCCAGGTTAATATACATCTGCCCCAGTGTCTGAAACCAAATATTTACTAACATTAGGTAAAGTATTACCTCAATTCCACTGGCAGGTTCTATAGGGTATGCATAGGTTATATACAGTACGGTATAAAAGACTATATGAATGACAGTGCTCTTACAGACAGTGCTAATACAGCTGCACAGAGATACAGGGCCCAATTCAGAGCTGATCGTAGATGTGCTAAAATTAACACATCTACAATCAGAATATCTGACATGTGGGGAGACGCCCAGCACAAGGCTAGTCCGCCCTGCATGTCAAGCCCCCCCCCCCCTCTCCCGCAGAGGTGTGAAAGCATCCCATGGTGAGTACCTCCCTGGGAGGGGGGGGGGGGTACAAATGTCAAGATCTTAATTGGAGGCCTTGAGGTAGCGGATCATAGGAAGGATGTGTGTCTGAGCTGTCCAACCATTGCTGAACTTTGTATACATTACCTGCTTTTACCAAAACTGTGCATGCAGCCTGGAGCTTCATTCTGCCAGTTGGAGTCCCAAGATGTACATGCAATGAGGCCACTGCTTCCCTCTCAGCAGCCTTGACTTTGCTTAAACATTTTTTGAACCAAATGTAGAAACTGAAACATATCCCTATACGTTATCCCTTTTGACCAGAATCGAACTGAAAATGGGCCCAGTGAAGAATATTGGCAGCCCATGGTCCATCTGTGTCAGTACAGTGATAACTGTTTTATGTTATTGTACAAAGACATCCCTATATGCTATAGTTGATTAATCGCTTCTTAAGGTGTCACCTTTTCCTTCTCTTCCATTCCCCCTTTCTCTCTTCCCATGCCATGCCCCATTATCTCCAAACTCTCCTCCCTGCGCACGTAACAAGTATGGTGCAGAAACTGGATTCCTAGATTGACACTTGTTAACATATACTAAATAAAATGTATATGCTTTAACTATTTACAGAGTATATTATTAAATATGTCTCTATTGCTCTCTACAAAATGGAGCATTCGTTTTTCTCTCTCTCTCCCCTGTATAGATACTGGTACGGGTACATATACTGGCACACAGACTGCAATGGAACTTCGCCTCAAATTGCATTTGATAACCAATCAATGTGTTGGGGGTGGGGGAGTGTGTGTGAAGGAGTATTTATTAGAAGGAGGGGAACTGCCTTGTTGAGGGAAATAGCAGGGGTGTTTGGACCTGCGTGCAGCCTCCATTGCAGTCCCCCTCTTCTACAGCAGCTAGTAGACTCTGGCATAATGCCACAGTCTACTGTGCATGCGCAGGTCTCCGGGAACATGGCGCCCGCACCTTGTTCCCCCGGGACATTTCCAGTGCGCATGCATGAATCACTCAGAAATGGCCGCGGCAGGACTCCGGAGGGTAAGTATACTATATGGGTGCCGTGTGTGCAGTGTGGGTCCCCCTTGACCTAGGGGCCCATGTTCAACTCACACACTGCACCCATTATAGAAACGCCTATCTGACTAGATTACTTAGATTTTAAGCATGATCAATCCGTGTGTACCCCCTACAGCGATAGTTATGCGCAGCCCTGCGCATTGCTATCGCTGGTACTAGATTAGCCAATCTAGCAGGTCGCTCATTTCACCCGCTGGTTGAAATGAGCGCCCCCCCCCCCCCCGTCTTCCCCCGCACGCTCAGCACACATCGCGCTGTGGTGAGCAGTGGGAGAGATGTGTGCTGAGCGGATCGCTCAGCACACGTCTCTCCCACATCGGTCGGTCCGTGAATACGGGCCTTTAGTTTAATGTCAGAGCTGGTTGAGCAGAAAACACCTAACAAATAAATGTGAAATATTATTTAGGAACTTCATTTTGGGTCTGGTCGTGGAAAATAGGTATCCTTTTTAAACATAAATAAATATACAAATAGAGTGCGCTGTCAACGGCAGCCTGTACAGGGAAGGTCAGTTCCCTTAAAATTATATATATATAGATATATATATCCTTTTTAAACATGGGTGCTACTGATTTAGTATTGGGGCTGATTGGAGCCAATGCTGCAAAGTCTGTCAATTGTCCTGACTCTGGAATACTGTTCCATGCTGCCTGAACTTTGTCCTGATTACTGGGCCAGATTCCTCAAGCCCTGAGGAAGAGATTATATCTCGAAAAGCGTTGGCTACTGGACATCTGCACGTTTGGGACCAGGACATTTGTGGATGGACCTTCATTGGTAAGCTTGGGAGCCAGAGCAGGGTGAAGTCTGGACCACCCTGCCATTTGTACCACCTGCGGCTCCTTTGCTACCTCGTTGGTACGACTCTCTTTTATTAGAAATTGGGACACATGTCCTTAAAGTTTTATATGCCAGATTTGTTTTATGAAAATGTACTTATTTTTACATTATTGGTCATGATATTTATTGAAGGTATTTACCTTTAACACACTCTGACACTGGAAATGTTGATATATTGGGGTATGTTTAAAAAAGTGTGGGTTTTCAGTAGTGGAAACCAATCAGATTCTAGCTTTTATCTTTTGGAAGTTGCTAGATAAATGATAAGTAGAATATGTTTGATTGCTATGGGCAACATCTCCACTTCTGAAAACCAGCACTTTAGTAAATATACCCCTCTGACTTCATCCCATTTAAAGGACAACTAAGCTAGAATCATATACAGTTGTTGCTGTCCTCTCTATGTAGCGTTCTATGTGGCATATGTATAAATGCTTGCAGGGAGATAAAGTGGAGAGGGATAAAGTGTCAACCAATCAGCTCCTGTCATTTTTCATACACAGCCTGTAACATGACAAGACCTGATTGGCTGGTACTTTATCTTCATCCACTTTATCTCTCTCCAAGTCTTATTTCAGTAAATAGTACAGTACATAGACCTCATCAGTGGCGAATTTCCCATTAGGCACAAGAGGCACGTGCCTAGGGGTGGCACTTGTTGGGGGGTGGCACTTGTTGGGGGGTGGCACTTGGATACTTACGTTGGTACTGACAGCCCCAAATGTACCAGTAACTGCTAAATATTTCCACTGTACTGTACTGTACCATATGCCATCTTAAATAGAGTGTAAATGGGTAGGACATGCACAGACTGCCCCTGTAAGCTGTCCCACTTAGTAAATATGTATACATAATTAAAATTAAAATATTGTCATAGTTAATGGCTTCTTTTTTTTATTCTATTAAATCCACTATAATCACATGAGGGCTTATAACCAATAAATAATAAAAAAAAGTCGAAAGGGGGGGAGGGGGTGACAGTTACTGGGCGCCCTCACCCTTAAATCCGCCCCTGGACCTCATAGTCTGTAAAATGACAGGAGCTAATTGGTTGGTACTGAGGGCCTAATTCAGACCTGATAGTAGCAACAGATGGACAAAACCATGTTGTTAGCAGATGGGTAAAACCATGTGCACTGCAGGGGGGGAAGATATAACATGCGCACAGAGAGTTAGATTTGGGTGCGGTGTGTTCAAACTGAAATCTAAATTTGCAGTGTAAAAATAAAGCAGCCAGTATTTACCCTGCACAGAAACAAAATAACCCTCCCAAATCTAACTCTCTCTGCACATGTTATATCTGTCACACCTGCAGTGCACATGGTTTTGCCCATCTGCTAACAAATTTGCTGCTACGATCAGGTCTGAATTAGGCCCTATGGGGGTCACTCTGACCCGTTCACACGCAGCGGTTTGTCGCTGCAGTGCGAATGGGTCCGGAATGCGCATGCGCGGTGGCCGAACATTGCGCATGCGCGATGTTGCCCGGCGACAGGGGTCGCCGGGTTACGTTGCGTCCTACGAAGGAAGCGGTCGCAGAGCCGACCGCAAGAAGATTGACAGAAAGAAGGCGTACCTGGGCGGATTCGGACCGTTGGAGACCGTTTTTGGGGAGTGGACAAGAAAACGCAGGAGTGTCCAGCAGCACGGAGGGCGGATGTCTGACGTCAAAGCCGAACCCAGCATCGCAGAGATCGTCGCACAGGGTAAGTATGTCCAGGCCTAGTCTTCCTTTGCTTTAATTTTTTTTTTAGCTTAGCAGGGCTGCACAAGCAATCGCAGCCCTGCTAAGCTAAAATACACTCCCCCATAGGCGTGGTCTAGTTGATCGCACCAGCAGCAAAAAGTTGCTGGCTACGATCAACTCGGAATGACCACCTATGTCTCTCCACTTTATCTCTCTGCATGCTATACATATCCACCTACTGTATGTAGCCACCATTGAACATACACCAAGAAAGAGAAACCAGGGAGCAGAAAAACAAATTTCCTGACAGTGCACATTTCCTTTTAGCAAGTTACACTAGTTTTAGATGCTGATTGTCTTATTGACTGATACCAGAGTCTGTTCAGCTCTGCTGTGTCCCTGCCAGAGCACATCCATCCAAGAGGCGTCAGCTGATAGATATATCACTCTTTTCTATAGTAACACTCGTGTAGCTCAATTAAGTCATTACAACGGAATCGTCAGTTTACACCGCCACGATCGAAAGCAAGCAGTAAAAAAAAAAAAACACAATAAGAAAAAACTGAACAGCAAAAGAAAGACAAAGTGAGCTGGTTAAGTAACACTGTCGTCAGCATTTACTTATACCATACTTACTGTACGCTCTATTCTCAGCAGTACAATAACACGGGGGGTGGAAAACCCTATTGATATCATAATGAAATTACATAATTAAATTCTGTTCCAACATAGATAGTACCATCAGCACTTTATGTGGTTGAATAGAATTGCTGTAGTATAGGCTGCTGTTGTATTTATTCCTGCAGTAAGACCCATATATCAAGAACCACATGACATATTTAGCTGTAAAAAGCCTTTACCATTGATAGGTTTATTGTGGACTCTCTATGTTAAATGTATTTTAGAGAGTTTTTTTTGTTTCCTATTATTTATCAGTATGTAAATTTTACATAGAATGCTTTTGGATTTAAAAAAACAAACAAAATACACAACTAGAAAGACTGCAACATTATTATTTAATAGTATGCAGAAGCTTCTCTATACAAACATAGGCACATAGTGATATTGGAAAAATAACACACCAGCCAATCAAGTTTAACCTTTTCTAAATTCTAACATTGTTGAGTGCTATGATGACATGTTTTAATGTTCCGATTGGGTGAGATCCTTACTTATTTGAATAGATTTTAAATTTAAATAAGTATTTTTAAAAAAACAATAACTTTCTTTTAAATGTTTATCCCAAGAGGGAGCTACCACTAATACTGCATTTTCTCGAAAACCATAATAGCAAATAAGACATGTGTTTTCTATGTTAATGTTCGCTAAACAAAAAGCCAGTTGCTCATTGGTTGAGATCCAATTTTGCACCTAAATGTAAAAAAAGGGCCCTAAACATGTTTTTATTCCAAGAAACCTCTGCCTAACTGTGGTGATGTGCTAGATACTGTACACCCTCTAGTAAAGGGTAACTATTGCTTAACAGCAGAAGAAATTTCTTCTGTATCTCCTTTTAATCGTATGCTGTTTTGCATATGGCCAGCCCCGTATGTCACAGCGACATTGAATAGTGGTAGATGGAGATCACTTATTCAAAAACACATGCTGTTATCTGGAGTAGACATAATGCTGATGAATTTATATTATTTATAAACAATTGCTATCAAAGCAGCTATAAGACATTAGCAAGCAGGAAATAGATGTCATGCTTTCTCAAGAGAGTAGTACCAGTGATAAAGTATCCTCCTGACGGACAAGGACAACATAAACAAGAGATGCCCGTGGCTCTTTGGAAAGCCACAGTCTGCCCAATCCTCACACAGTCATGGCTGTAAACACAATAAGTGCCTCACGGGGAGTGGGAAAAACGCTATACTGTGTCATATGTGTGTATGTATGTGTATATATATATATATATATATATATATATATATGTGTACAAATAAGGATGCACTCACCAGACTTCTCCAGGGTGAAATTGATAGATTTTAATCCAGACAGCACATACTCACAAACAGAAGGTCAACCAGGGAGATGGCAACCTGGTAATCTGGTCTTGACAAAGGCTCTGCTGTGAGCCGAAACGTTGACCTTCTGTTTGTGAGTATGTGCTGTCTGGATTAAAATCTATCAATTTCACCCTGGAGAAGTCTGGTGAGTGCATCCTTATTTGAGCACATGTATCGTGGAACTTTGTTCTGATAGGACCTGTTCCTGCATTTTGCACCCCAGCGACTGTGATTATTAACGACATGTGAGTGAGGCTCTTCTACAATGGATATATATATATATATATATATATATATATATAAAAAATGGGGGAATAAGGGTACCGGCGACTGGTGTTGTTTAAAACGCAATAGTTAAAAGATAGATTTAAAAGCCAAAAAACTATATAATGGTACAAACAAGCTTTAATTATCACATAGTTGTGACGAAACGCGTTGGGCTCCCTGTGGTGACTCCCTTGCCTATTTTTAAAAAGCTAAGTTAGAAGTCCTTACTTTTTACTAAGACCTTTATATTCGTAAGATTTTATTAATATATTCTTATGTTTTAACCTAATTTTATGTGATAATTAAAGCTTGTTTGTACCATTATATAGTTTTTTGGCTTTTAAATCTATCTTTTAACTATTGCGTTTTAAACAACACCAGTCGCCGGTACCCTTATTCCCCCATTTTTTAGATTGTTCCCAGCAGTACTGTACCAGTGTTGCGTTCTTAAGGGGTGGCAGACACCTTATAACAAGGTGGCGTGTGTTTTTTTAGCAATTTTAGTATTCTATATATTTTATACTGAGAACCCACCTCGCAAGTGGCGCTGTGTCATTTCCTTTCTACACATATATATATATATATATATATATATCTTTAAAGAGACTAGTACCTTCTTACTATAAAGCTTACAGACTTCATGAGTGCCATCCTGTTTAATGGATTATATTGAAGTTTGAGGTGGACAAGCACCAGAGTAAGCTGCATATACTCAGACACGAGTGCCGGGCACATAAGCAAATATATATACATATATATATATATATATATATATACAGAATTAAAACAGCGTACAGTATAACTGTACATAAAGAATGATAAACATATATTTTTCAGTCTAAACACCATGATGATAAAATAAACAAACACAGGTAATAATTGCCAACAGAAGAAAATCCCGGCAATGTGCAGTAAGCAGTGTTGTGTGAGACAGGGAGAAGTGGGATTAGCTGGAAGTTCACTGCCAACATCTTCTGGGATCAGAATCATGTTAGACCAAGGAGAAATTGGTGTTAGTGCTGTTGATTTATGGAATCTTATATAACATATATTTATTATATCATATATTGATATAATGGTTTATGTATTTTATATCTGCAAATATATTATAATAGGCTTACAAATAGGTGGGCTCATAACAAAAGGGGTGATGTTTAGTACTGGTCCAATCACACAATATGTAATGCGTGGACGTTCCTATTTTCATACCTGTGATTGGCTCAGATTAAAGGAGCTATATCTCTACTGTCCAGGAAATATTTCCAGGCAAAGCCTAAATATACTTTACAGAGATATATAATCCTGGCTCATTGAACATGTAAGTACTATACTTTGACTACAAGTCAGTTGTCCCAACTTGCAGAGCCTTATATAATATATGCAGATTTCATGTATAACTTTAGTGATTCCGAAAATGAGTTCAAGACTTGGAATACCAGCTCTATTTTGTCTAGTACATTTATTATAGGTGATACAAATTACAAGATAAGATAACACAATGATAATAAATCTTATAATTTATCTAAACTTCCTTAACCATGGTACATACATAAAACACAAACAGTTTTACAAACTTAAACAATTAATACACATACTATACACTTGCAAGAATATGTGAGGGCATAATTCATAGCTACCGTCTTAGGATCCTGACTCCCTCTGGACTTTGTTCCTTCCTCCTCTCCTTCTAACTCTCTATCTATCAGACTGCCCCTTATATCCTATATTCTACCAATTCAAAACTAGTATATGCCCACAGTTTCCAATGGAGTACATAATTATAGGTTTTGACAGATTCCAAAGTGTAATAAAACGTTCTCTGCTAACTCCGTCCCACGGTGGTGAGCATGTAGAGAATTTTGGGATCATAAAGTTTGGTATTCCTTTATCCATCAGAGATCTACCTTTGTATGGATGTGTAAACGATCTATTTCGCCTAGGCCCTAGGGTGTTAGCATAAATGATTGTGACCTGTTTATAGTGCGTTTGATCCTATATTATCATTGCCTCTGGCCAGCAGTATAACTGGACAATAGGCCAGCTGGTTGATGTACTCTCTAAAGGTATGAAGATCTTTGATTGTGAATTCCAATGTACCCTGTTCATACCAGTAACTGTTTGCATATTATGAGACCTGAGCTAGGTGACCTATTGACTTTATCCACCAAGTTATGATTATTTATTTGCTGTGTGTGAATCAAGTATACAGTATACATATATCTACATATCATGTAAACTTTGATTTAATTGTACTTGGTATAGCGCAGATCAGACGTTAATCCTTTGATTAATACAGATATGAATAATGGCATGGAAGGGATGAATTTGTGTAATGCTCAATGTATTGTGTATTCTGGCTATATGGCTTACACAGAGAAAACCTGTCTCTTACATAATGACCCATAATCTTGCAGTAAAACACACAGAAATACATGCTACTAAATTCTCAAAACATAAGACTAATACATTCAAACCTATTTAAGTTATACCTTACAATAATATATATATACACACACTCTTAACTGGTTAAAATCACATTGGGTAATAAATCATATTATTTAATTTACATAATTTGTTCTAACTTTGGTACCTACTAAATTATATTGTTATGTAATGGTCTATATGGCAACAGTCGCCCCCTTGTGGCCGTGAGAATTGATGATGATGGCCACACATACATTAACATAATAATTGCTTATATCTTGCATCTACCAGTTTTTCTAGCTTACTGCGTTCCTGCCTTATAAGGCGCTTAAGCCACAATATCAGTGAAATTAAAATGATTAGCAAGATTGTTTGACCGATCAGCAAGCCCTTTAAACCAATCTCCAGCCAGGTGTTTGTCATGGTTATTTCAAAATCTCCATCATGCAGTAATTTATTTAGTGTGGCATCTGCCTTCTCAACCATGTTATTAATTTGAACTATGTGTGTGTCTTTCCTATCCAGGAGTTTCTGTAAATCTAAGGTTAAACTATCTATGTGTATGTTGAACACAGGTATATATTCTCCAAGGTTTGAGATTTCTGGTTCACTATCTATATTTATGTCCTCTTCATAAACGGGGATTGGGGTGATAACCGTCTGACCAATGGTGGTATACTCATGTGGGCTAAAGCAGAAATTTGGGTTTGGCACTGGACATGACTTTTCCCCATACAAGAACTCTCCGTGATTTGTGACTATGCAGTACTGTCCATTCATGTTGTATGTAACCTTCACCGCTGGAGTTCTCCATTTTGTTAGCTGCACTGGACAAGCAATGTCTCTGGCTGTATAGCTGGTTGATGTATTTGGCTTTGCACTGTGTTCAGGTCCTCCCATATCCATATCTTTGCTGGGAATGGTGGCAAGTTCATTTATATCTGTGATTAGGGTACTTGGTTTACTTGATTCTAGGCCGCAGATTGGCGTCTCAATTTCGAAAACATTGCAGCGACACAAGTATTGGTTTCCCTTGACTGCACAGCAAGCAGTATGTGGAACTTTCCAGATGTCGTCGACTCGGACCAGTAGTTCTGGTAGGTCCAGCCGCTCTTTGTAAATGTCCTTTTCCAAATATCCAATGGAGTGAACTGTAGACAGTTTGTCAAATAAAGACTTGCTTGGGTCGAACACAGGTAGAGAAATGGTAAAGGAGACATATAGGATATCGCTGACTGCACAAGGTTGCTGCTTGTTGTAACAACGGGGTGAACCTCTATTTGGGTGGGGGGTCACAGTGCCTAAATTCCTAATTGTGGAGATGGGCAGAGGTCTGCAACCATCTCTTGGGGTATTTTCCCCATGCCCAATGTCAGATTGCGAGCAATACCAATTGGTCAGGTCATTATCTCTTAAAATGTCAGGTATTCTACCAGATTGTAGGTCTCTAATTACATGTGTGATTGCGTTGAGGACATAATTACCATATGCAGTGCATATTATTTCTTTCCCCACCTGATTTTGTCTGGCTTCTCTATTGTTCAGTTCAATGATTTCGTTTATCTTGGCTTGGGTCTCTGAAAACAATCTTGCTATATCATGCATGTTATAAACAGTAAATTTTTCTTCACTGGCCAGACCCTCAATGCCCTGCAGGACAGGCTTCAAAACATATTGCCCCTCTTTCTGCTCAAAATTGCCTATGTGTCTGCGGATGACTTCCAAATCCGCCCTATTCCAAATTGACATCCCGGAACCAAACAGTCCAGGGATGGATCCAATGATCCCATCTAAGCTTTGTAATTTCCTGGATCTAAAAATACCTTTTTGGTTAGGGGTTGCCTGTCCTGTGTATGGGTCTTGAGTTCTGCTCTGGTGAGAAGCAACAATATCTACTAGTAATGAAGCATAGAATAAAGAAACATTACTATTTACACAATAACCAAATTCTGCCATATTCCATTTTGATAGATTTAGGACTACTGGTACATGTATATATTGTACATTGTTTATCAAGGAACCAGGAATGGAGGTGGCAGTAAGGCCACTTGTGGGTCCTTCACTTGTTGGTGGGCACTCAGCTGTTTTAGTAGATGGCAGTGATTTAGCCTTTGTTGTGGTACTTGGGGGAGTAGGGTCTCTTTTCTGGGACACATTCAGTGTGATGCTCCCAGGAACATAAGTCCTCTTTACTGTGGGTGGATTCCCATACATGGGAATGGGGATGATAAAACCATATATCCAGGTTCCTGTGTCTGTAGGGTTTGCATGGCTAAGCAATAGTGATCCATTTGGAAAAACATGTATTCTACCCATGTAATGTGGTGAGTTTCCTGCGTTTCCATTATCCCAGGCTTTAATTTCTTTGTCTGCTGGGCCCCACCAGGATACCTGTTTCCCTGTTGTGCCTTGTACTGACACTGGAAGGAGGATGGATTCTCCCTCTTTACAGTGAATCGGATTGGCTTCCACTCTAATTGAAATGTTGACCTCACTGGTACACTGGATCTGGAGGCTCACCACGAAGGACAGGACCAAAGTCGGGATTCTCATTTTTCTGTAAAACCAAAACAAAACAAAATAAAATTATAAGAAAGAAAGAGAGATGCGCTACTCAGTTGACCCTTCTCCTTTGTACAGTTTAATCTGATTGGCATGTACCCATTTGTCCTGCACTTTCTTTGCATCGTTGATTCTTAATTTGTATACTGAGGGACTCAGTCTGTCCACTATTGAAAATGGTCCTCTCCATTTCTTGCCCAGACCATGGTCTGTGGGTCGGAGTTCTAGAAACATGACCCTTTCTCCAACTTCCCAACAATTTTCTCTTACACCTTTGTCAAAATAAGCCTTTGCTTTTCTCTGTGCTTTCCCTAAATGCTGTGCTGCAAACAGATGAACCTCTGTGAGTGCTTTTTGCAGTTTTGTAAGGTACTGATCCATTGACAGTCTATCAATAGTAGGGGTGTGTAGATCTATCCAAAGGTGCTCTGGCAATCTCATTTGCCTGCCTGTCATTAATTCAAAGGGGGTCAATCGGGTCGCTGATGAAGGTGTGGCCCTTATTGCCATTGCCACTAGGGGTAACAAATTATCCCAGTTCTTACCATTTATGCCAACAAACTTTCTCAACATAGTTTTGATCTGTCTGTTGGCACGTTCCACCTGTCCAGAAGATTCAGGATGAAAAGGGACATGGAAGCTTTGTTTTATTCCCAGCATTTCCAGGCATGTTTGCATCACATTACCTGTGAAATGTGAACCTTGGTCTGATTCAACCGATGTTGGAAGGCCCCACCGTGTGAATATCTGATCAACCAGAATTTTTGCTGTGCTCAGAGCTGTGTTACTTTTAGAGGGAAAAATTTCTACCCATTTTGAAAATAGGTCAGTCACAACCAACACGTATTTGTTATTTTTAGCTGTGGCAGGCAGAGGGCCCATGTAATCAATTTGTAAGGCATTCCAGGGACCTTCCCTTCTCTGGATTCTCAGTGGAGCATTTATCTTTCTAGGTGCTGGGTTAACTTGGGCACATACCACACAGTTGTCACAGTATTGCTGTACATCTTTTACCATATCTGGCCACCAACCTATTGTTTTTAGTCTCTGCTGTGTCTTTTCTACACCCTGGTGTCCACCTGTGGGGAGGTCGTGTACAAGATATATCATTTCATTCCTGTACTCTTTTGGGACTACCCATGTTGTATCTTCCCCATTGTGGATAAGCATTTCCTTGTCCTCTGTTAGTGTTAGATTTGGTGTGTGTTTTGCCAATGTATTTCCCTCTGTTAAGTCCAACTCCTCATTCCTCAACTTTTGTATGATTTCTTTAATTTCAGGGTCCTGCATTTGGATCTCTGAAATGTCTGGTGCATTTATCATCTCTGGCCTTTTTGCCACTGCACATACAAGAGGGCACACTTTTGGCTCTGGGCTTGCTTTCGGTATCTGCCACAGCTCCCCCTCTTGTGCCCCTTGTTTGGCTAAAAGGTCAGACATTTCATTCTGTTCATGGTGTGGTGATGTAGTTGAATGCCCTTTGACTTTACAGACCCAGGGGACATGTGTTAGACTCTGTGCCAGGGAAACTATGTACTGGAGAAGGTCTGCATATTTAAGAGGGCTTCCATCAGATGAGGTATACTGATGAGTTTGCCAAAAGGGCAAAAATTCAGTAAGGGCATTACACACCCATGCTGAGTCCGAGTACAATGCGATTTCATGTTTGTGGTCTTGGAATAATTCAAGGGCATGTGCTACTGCTGCCAGCTCAGCGTACTGTGCAGACTTTACATCACAAGATCGAAAAACAGATTGTGGTGTGGTTTGGGGATGCATTATGTACAGACCAAAACCTGCATGGGGTGACCCATGTACATAAAAACATGAACCATCTGTAAAGATCTGGGTGGTTTGTTCAGGGGCTGTAGCCTCCTGTGGCATTGCTCTAAACAAATGTTTTGAATGGTCAGCTGGGAGTAAGTCACATGTGTGTGTCAGTCCCTGGTATATTAGTCCATATGCACAGGTGGATGGACTGTTAGTTGCCTTCACTGTTATATCTCGATCCTGCAACAAAAGGGCCCAATGTGCTAACCTGGCATTAGAGACATTCCCATCTTTGATTCTGTCTGTGAGGAGGAACCTTGTTGGTGTGTGCGTGGAATGTAAGATGATAGGGTTCAGGCCTATCATGTATGTGAACTGTTTTACTGCCCAAAATGTGGCAAGAAGGTGTTTTTCACACACAGAGTATTTTAATTCCACTGGTGTCAGTAACTTTGATGCATAAGCTATGGGCCTTTGCTGTGCATGTATTTCCTGTGACAGGACTGCAGACATGGCTGTTTCTGTTGCTGCTGTCTCTAAGTGAAAGGGTAACTGTGGGTCTGGATTTGCAAGGGCAGGGGCACTAGCTAGTGCTTCTTTTAATGTTTCTACTGCCTTTGTGTGACTGGGGGTCCATTCCCATTTTATATCCTTTTTGAGGAGAGAATAGAGAGGTGCAGATATTTGTGAAAAATCAGAAATGAAGGACCTAGAGTAATTTACCAACCCCAGGAAGGATCTCAGTGTAGGTATGCTGACAGGAAGGGGTAAACGAAGGATGGTTTTTACCTTATCTGCCGATATTGTTCTCCCATCAGCCGTAACACTGATCCCCAGGAAGGAAACAGATTCCCGTAAAATCTGAGCTTTAGATGGGTTACACTTCAAACCTGCGTCTTTGAGGATGCCAAGGAGTTCTCCCAGTAGCTGAAGATGCTCTTCCTTTGTCTCTGTTGCTAGTAAGAGATCATCTACATACTGCAATAAATTCTTGTGGGAAGAAAAATCAGTTAAAATTTCTCTCATCGTAGTATGGAAAAATGATGGAGAATTATGGAAGCCCTGTGGAAGACATGTAAACGTGTATTGCTTTCCCAGAAATGTGAAGGCAAATTTGTATTGACACTCTTCAGATAGAGGCAGAGACCAAAACCCATTTGAAATATCTAAAACTGTGAACCATTTATGCTCTGGGCTTAACATTTTTAGAATGTCTGGCATTGACGCAACAGTGGGTGCGCAGCTAAGCGTAAGGCCATTAAGTTTGCGGTAGTCAATTGTGAGCCGCCAGGAACCATCCGGTTTCCGTACTGGCCATATTGGCGCATTGTTAGTGGATACACATGGTCTGATTACACGCTGCTCTAACAGAGAGTCAATTGTTTCTTGAATGAAGCTTATGGCCTCCTGTGGGAAATTGTACTGCTTCTGTGGGGGAGGGTCAAGACCACTGACTTCAATCACCTTGTTTACCTTCCCACAGTCATGTTTGTGTTTAGCAAAAGCATCCTGAAACTGTTCAAGTAATGGTAATACCAAATCTTTGTCAGGATGATCAACATTAGCCTTAAGCACATCATATTTCGCATTATTGGGTTTTACAGCAGCAATTACATGGGAATCTGGTATAATTACAACCTCAGGTGTTACATTAGGAGAACTCTGCAGAAGTAAAAGGTTAGTCAGATCCAATATACACCCATTAGGGATCATAAAGTCAGACCCTAATAAATTAGTTTCACTTGGCAGTGAGGCTAATGCAAATGTGTGAATTGCAGATACATCTCCTATTTGTATTTGGAGAGGGTTTGACAGCACTGTATCTACCTTATTCCCTGCAAAGCTTTGGAGATGTATTGTTTTTCCTGCTGACAGAGGAGAGTGATGTGGCTGATCATCATGTAGGATTGATATGGCGGCACCGGTGTCTAGTAACATTGTGTGCTGGTGGCCCCTGACCAGAACCGAGACTTGAGGGCGCCCGCACCTATCTAAAGTGATTGGTGCAACTATCCTTGGGGCCACTGACTGTCAATTTTTCTCCTTTTGTGTGTCAGCTTGCTGCACTTTGTTTGCTTTTTCTAAATTCTCATACTTCTCTTTTATGGCCTGTAGCTGGTGTCTTAGCTCTGTGTAAGTGGGACCCTGGTGTTTAAACTCTGTGTCCTTTCCTCTGTTCCCAAAATGTTGTGAGTAACCCATGTGTCTATTCCAAGCTCCATCATTTGAATGTCCTTGGTATCCTCTACCTCCACCTCTAAAAATGGATCTTTCTTTAAACATTCCCCCTCTCCTTTGTGACCCTGTGTTCCATCGTGGGTTAAATGGTGTGTTTACCTCCCCTGGAATGTGGGGCCCTTCAACCACCATTGGTTTACCTTCTGATTCTAATGCTGCAACCCTCTTTATAACACATTTCTCATTCCTTTCTGCCATCTTACGTTGCTTACTGGCCTGTACTGCTTGAAAGGACCGCTGCATTAATCCCATTATTTTATCATAGCTATGCTTTACGGTATCTATCAAGTGTTCACACTTAGCTTTAATTGTGGGGTGCGAGTTATGCACCAACAAGTTTTTGAAATCTTTGCTGTTTTTCTGACTGTTGTCATTTTTGCTGTTTCCTGCACTATATGCTGCCCACAATCTATTTGCATATATTAATGGGTTCTCCTCACTTTGCTGTTTGATTTCATATGCAACCATTGTGCCTGCTACTGAAGGGTTAATTATCTTTTGTAGCTCCTCTACAGTTTCTTCATATGTACCTTTACCTTCTTTAATCAGATCTGGCAAAGCGCTCCAAGCAGCTAATGGAATTGTTAATTGCAGTACCTTAACCTGATCAGTGAGATTTCTAATTCCTAGAAGTTCACACCTCTGCTGAACATTAGCTGCATGGGAGGTGATGTGTTCTCCTGAACTCATTTTTCCAATCATATCTGCCACTCCCATAAGTGTTTTTATGGGTTGTGGGGGATGATTGGCACTAGGGGCCCTTGAGTGAATGGCCTCTCCTTCACTATTGAATCCCAATAGGGTGTTCCTACTCTCAGTGAGGAATGCTGGCTGTTTATGAGCCCTGTGTGCCTCAATTTCTGTCTGTACTTCTTCATCACTACTATCTGTGCCTATTAATATAGAGCACTCCCTATTCGCTGCTGATTCTGCAAACTCTCCCATTGCTATGGGTACCCTGAGGGTAGATTCAGTAGAATTCCCCTCTCCCCAGCAGTCCTCTCTGTCCTCATGATTTGTGTCCCATTGTTCTCTTTCATATGCATAGATAGGATATGGGGCAGTGGCTGCAGTTCCTATCCTAATGTTTGCAGCAATATGTCCTTTCAGAACAGATATCTCTTGCATAAGCTGCATCTCCCTGTCCACACAAGGGGTATGGTCAATTGCTTTCCCTTTCATACATTCTGTGAGCTGTCCCTGCATAACTTTATATGCACTTATTATCTCATCTCTCTCTGTTGTAACCTCTGTTAGAGCTCTCCTACATTCTGTGGATTCCCTCTGAGCATTTTTATGTTTCTGTAACACTTCATCCTGGGAGATTTTACCCATGTCATTAAGTGTTGTTAAAGTTTTAATTTGGATATTTAGCTGATCTATTTTTTCCTTGCTTTCTGTTTCTTTTAAATTAGATTCTTCTCTACATTTTTGTAGGGTTTTAGCTAAACTGCTTAATTTAGCATCCATAGCCAAACAGGCTGCATACAAGCCTGCAATGGCTATTCCTTTCTGTTTCCTTTTCTTTGATGATTTAATTTCATCATCAAACAAACCCTGGACATAGCTCCATGGGTTTTCTTTTAATTTGGCATCACAAGCAAAGTCTGTACACTTTTGCTTTGTGATGTATTTCACTACAATGCTGTCTATATTTGACATTGTAGCCATTTTACAGATTTATTCCCTTTCGTTATATGTATTCTATCACTGAGAATTACAAACTTTTAGTATTTGGGAACAATATTTCCTATATTTTGCACGTGGTATCCTCCCTTATCTGTTCGCTAGCCTGATAAGTTAAACTCTAACACCCGTGTTTTTTAATTTCTTACTTTAGGCCTTTTTTAGAAAATAAAATTCTCTAGTCATTTGCAACTTATTCCACTGTGATCTTGTATTTTGCCCAGCGGGCTTATAGCCCTTGCGCTGCCCCTAAATATTGTATTTAGTCAAAATTGATACTGAATAATTCCAAGTCCCTTCCGTGGTCGCCAATGTTGATTTATGGAATCTTATATAACATATATTTATTATATCATATATTGATATAATGGTTTATGTATTTTATATCTGCAAATATATTATAATAGGCTTACAAATAGGTGGGCTCATAACAAAAGGGGTGATGTTTAGTACTGGTCCAATCACACAATATGTAATGCGTGGACGTTCCTATTTTCATACCTGTGATTGGCTCAGATTAAAGGAGCTATATCTCTACTGTCCAGGAAATATTTCCAGGCAAAGCCTAAATATACTTTACAGAGATATATAATCCTGGCTCATTGAACATGTAAGTACTATACTTTGACTACAAGTCAGTTGTCCCAACTTGCAGAGCCTTATATAATATATGCAGATTTCATGTATAACTTTAGTGATTCCGAAAATGAGTTCAAGACTTGGAATACCAGCTCTATTTTGTCTAGTACATTTATTATAGGTGATACAAATTACAAGATAAGATAACACAATGATAATAAATCTTATAATTTATCTAAACTTCCTTAACCATGGTACATACATAAAACACAAACAGTTTTACAAACTTAAACAATTAATACACATACTATACACTTGCAAGAATATGTGAGGGCATAATTCATAGCTACCGTCTTAGGATCCTGACTCCCTCTGGACTTTGTTCCTTCCTCCTCTCCTTCTAACTCTCTATCTATCAGACTGCCCCTTATATCCTATATTCTACCAATTCAAAACTAGTATATGCCCACAGTTTCCAATGGAGTACATAATTATAGGTTTTGACAGATTCCAAAGTGTAATAAAACGTTCTCTGCTAACTCCGTCCCACGGTGGTGAGCATGTAGAGAATTTTGGGATCATAAAGTTTGGTATTCCTTTATCCATCAGAGATCTACCTTTGTATGGATGTGTAAACGATCTATTTCGCCTAGGCCCTAGGGTGTTAGCATAAATGATTGTGACCTGTTTATAGTGCGTTTGATCCTATATTATCATTGCCTCTGGCCAGCAGTATAACTGGACAATAGGCCAGCTGGTTGATGTACTCTCTAAAGGTATGAAGATCTTTGATTGTGAATTCCAATGTACCCTGTTCATACCAGTAACTGTTTGCATATTATGAGACCTGAGCTAGGTGACCTATTGACTTTATCCACCAAGTTATGATTATTTATTTGCTGTGTGTGAATCAAGTATACAGTATACATATATCTACATATCATGTAAACTTTGATTTAATTGTACTTGGTATAGCGCAGATCAGACGTTAATCCTTTGATTAATACAGATATGAATAATGGCATGGAAGGGATGAATTTGTGTAATGCTCAATGTATTGTGTATTCTGGCTATATGGCTTACACAGAGAAAACCTGTCTCTTACATAATGACCCATAATCTTGCAGTAAAACACACAGAAATACATGCTACTAAATTCTCAAAACATAAGACTAATACATTCAAACCTATTTAAGTTATACCTTACAATAATATATATATACACACACTCTTAACTGGTTAAAATCACATTGGGTAATAAATCATATTATTTAATTTACATAATTTGTTCTAACTTTGGTACCTACTAAATTATATTGTTATGTAATGGTCTATATGGCAACAGTGCTAACAAATATTGTTTCCTGTTAAATCCCTCTATCTATCTATCTATCTATCTATCTATCTATCTATCTATCTATCTATCTGTCTGTCTGTCTGTCTGTCTGTCTACCTCATATCTATCTATCTATCTATCTATCTATCTATCTATCTATCTATCTATCTATCTATCGTGTTTCCCCGATAATAAGACCTACCCCGATATTAAGACCTAACCTTACTTCTGCAGAACGGTCCAAAATAAGCCCTACCCCGAAAATAAGACCTAGCTAAATCCCCATTTTGTCTGTTCCCTGCGCTACACTACAATGCCCCCAGCTCAGCCCGCCGCATAAAATGGATGCCGCTGTTAAAGCTTTAACAGTGGCATCCAATCACAGCTGCAGCGTCTCACTCTCTCACAGTGAGCGCGCACCCTCCCCTCGTTTTCTGTGAATGACGCTGGCTTGCGCCATTTACAGCAGCACCACAGAGGAGAGTACAGAAAAAGAGGAAAGTGAAGAAAAAAAAAGGTAAGTAAAGTATTATAAAGCAGGACTGAGGGACATAATGGGGATAAAAGCAGGACTGAGGGGCATGATGGGGATAAAAGCAGGACTGAGGGACATAATGGGGATAAAAGCAGGACTGAGGGGCATGATGGGGATAAAAGCAGGGCTGAGGGGCATGATGGGGATAAAAGCAGGACTGAGGGGCATGATGGGGATAAAAGCAGGACTGAGGGACATAATGGGGATAAAAGCAGGACTGAGGGGCTTGATGGGGATAAAAGCAGGACTGTCATTGCTGTCAATGTTAATTAAAATAAGACCTACCCCGAAAATAAGCCCTATGGTGTTTATGGGACCGGAAAAAAAAATTAATAAGACAGTGTTTTATTATCGGGGAAACACGGTATCTATCTATCTATCTATCTATCTATCTATCTATCTATCTATCTATCTATCTATCAGTCTTAATTTCTGAACGGCTTCCACTATGCGAGGGAGGCAAGACAGCCTTAGTAAAAGAGGACTGGCCTCCAGAGTAAGTATGAAGAGTGTGGGCCAGGACGGAGCTGCAGTGTGTGGGGTAAGGGTAAGGGGGTTGGAGCCATGGCATGGGTAGGAGTAGAAAGGTAGGAGGCGGTAACAGAGGGGTAAATAGCCAAATGCAGGACTGTCATGGTCAGATGCAGCTGCACTGACACAGATGGTGAAGTGGCATCTGTCATAGGGTAGGTGCAATCGTTGATGTTGTGACCGATGCTGCATGAATGGTGTCTTAGTACATGCTGCAGCGGAATAATGCTGTTGTAAATGGGCATTCCAATAGGCTGAGAATAGGTCATGATATTTACATAAATCTACTGACTCTGTAGCAGCTGCACCAACCTCTGTATCTAGCCATCTGGCTCAGCCTGGATTTCTTATTGGGATTCACCACAGATGCATTCCCTCACTGATTTGTAACCAATGTAAAATGTATCAATAATCTAACTTTTCCACTGTTTTCAAATCCTATATGCCGAATCCTATAAGCTCCCTTACACCAATTCTTATAAAGAAGACATTTCTTTCAGGCCTGTGCTCCCAGAATTTCTGCCAGATCCTTAACTACTTTTGAGCGCCATTGTCTCATGGAGTCACTCAAGGGCCTTATGCTGAATCCTTTATTACACACTCACGCACACTCAAGCTACTAGACTATACATAATCACCTAGACTTTCCCGGTGCTCAGTACCCTTCCCTTGTTAAGTAAAATCTGGTCTTCAGAAAACAATAAACTGCAGCTCTCAATCCATGACGGACTTGCTGTACTATAGCATCCCAAATGACAGTTTTACATGGTTCTGTCAGCCAATCAGTGCAACAGAAACAGACATTGGCAATTTAACACATGCACAGTACAATTTAGGAAAAGTGACATCTGGTGGACAGAAAATTGTATTACACTCTCTGGCTTTTCCGGCATCTCTGTAAATTATGATGTGTCCCGATATGCCATAATGCAACATAATATACCAAGCTGTGACATGGCAGGGCATTATTAGTAGGGCATTCTGCATGTCATATGTATACTAGATGTAAAAAGACAGATCTGTGTAACCTATATGTCTGTCATTGTTGATCTCTAACACAAACCAGAAAGAACCTCATGAATCTAACTGCAATGAGCATATAAATGAGGTTCTAGATGGAGGCATTTGGTCGGACTTATGAACCGGCATGGACAATTCTTCCATCAGTGACCACATAAAGGAAAACCTATGGAAATGTAAATACTGCTGGTACCTAGTCCAATATAGGCTTTATAAGATTTGCCCAAGAGTTTCTTCTCTTTGTTGTCGTGTTGTCGAAACACAGGTTCTTGGCTTGATTTTCTATTCCTAGATACACTCTACTCCCTTTGCCTTTTCTTGACCTCCCTAAACATTTAAAAAAAAAAAATAGACACATTTTAAGCCAGTTTTTGGAAAAATCAGAACATGCCAACTTTAGCTGCACATACTGTAAGAAAGAATATTTAGTATGTATACGAATTGGAGCTTATAACTAGTATTCTGAATAATTCATCTGTTTCTTTCTATAACACCTGGGTCATCTGGAGTCAGTTTAATAACATATCATCTCCACCCTTTCAAATCTAGGCCACACTGCAAGGAATGTTCCGTTTATAATTTCCTAATGTTGTTTGAGTGTCCGATAGGAAATCTCCACCTCCCTTGCTCCCTCTACCCCTCTTCCTCTTTACTCCCTACTTTTCCTTCCCTATTTATTTTTCCAAACGGTAATTAAAAACCTGGGGATATATTTGCTATGTTGGGCTTCCAGGGCTAAGGCACACATTTACTAACAGATTCATTTTTTAATATTCATTTTCAAAATGTTAGTAAAATTTGTGTTTTAACCCTGGAAGCCCAACATCGATTAAGATCAATTTTAATCGTTCTGAAATCGATTAAAATCGACCTTTAGTAAATATACCCCTTGGCGTCAATTTTTTATTTCTACTGTTTATGTTTATTTTATATCTACATTTATTTAGAAACATTGCACAGTAAAACATTGCAGTTTATCTCTGCGTATGTTATGTGTTTCTTGTTTTTAATTATTTGATGCGGCTAATAATAAGTGTTTTTAAAATAAGATAAGTGTTAGCAAAACGTTCAATCTCATCTACAGATAACTGAGCTATAATTATTTATAATACAGTAAATATGAAGCTTCTGACTGTATTACTGAAAATAAAATGACTGTATAGTACAGTTGGGAAACACCAGGGGTAACCAGCCATAGGCCCTCATTCCGAGTTGTTCGCTCGTTGCTGATTTTCTCTATTTTGCGATTAGTCGCTTACTGCGCATGCGCAGTGTTCGCAGAGCGCATGCGCTTAGTTATTTTACTCAACAGTTAGGTATTTTACTCACGGCATTACGAGGAATTTTCATCGTTCTGGTGATCGGAGTGTGATTGACAGGAAGTGGGTGTTTCTGGGCGGAAACTGGCCGTTTTATGGGTGTGTGTGAAAAAACGCTGCAGTTTCTGGGAAAAACGCGGGAGTGGCTGGAGAAACGGGGGAGTGTCTGAGCAAATGCTGGGTGTGTTTGTGACGTCAAACCAGGAACGAAACTGACTGAACTGATCGCAGTGGCAGAGTAAGTGTCGAGCTACTCAGAAACTGCTAAGAAATTTCTATTCGCAATTTTGAGAATCTTTCGTTCGCAATTCTGCTAAGCTAAGATACACACCCAGAGGGCGGCGGCTTAGCGTGTGCAATGCTGCTAAAAGCAGCTAGCGAGCAAACAACTCGGAATGAGGGCCATAGTTTGTCAAAGGCACTGTGGATAAAGTGCATTACCCTAGTACTGGGCCAAGTACACCCACAGGAGAGGACGTCACATGTCATGGGGGAAATGGACAGCCTTTTCTCTGTTTTATTTTTAGATAATAGGACATGAATGGGTGGAATTCAAATGTTTGAAAAGTCGGCTGGGTGTCTGTTTTTTCTTGTCTATTAGATAGGAAAAACAGACTCCCAACTGACTTTTCAAACATTTGAATCTCCCTCGAATATGTTAATGGTGAATGCATGCACTTTTTTTTTTAAATAAAAGATTAAATCAACAGCTGCCAATTTAAGGACAACAGCAAACAGCATTGTAAGATATTCCAACAAAGCAAATCATTTGTCTCTTTACAATATTTAATCTAATTTTATTTTAATACAAACCACAGACCAGACATGACTGTAGTGAAAAAGTGTCGAAAACAATATAAAAGCTCCTTACACACAGTATGGTTGAGTCCTACACTACACAATATAGATTCTCCATGCACACAGTATGAATGAGATCTACACATAGTATAGATGCTCCCTACACGCACAGCATAGAAGAGATCCACACATAGTATGGATGAGCTCTGCAAAACGTACGTATTGTATTCTCCTAGTGACTAGTCTCTACACACAGCATGGATGAGTCCTACACACAGTATGGATGAGCTCTGCAAAACGTACGTATTGTATTCTCCTAGTGACTAGTCCCTACACACAGCATGGATGAGTCCTACACACAGTATGGATGAGCTCTGCAAAACGTACGTATTGTATTCTCCTAGTGACTAGTCCCTACACACAGCATGGATGAGTCCTACACACAGTATGGATGAGCTCTGCAAAACGTATGTATTGTATACTCCTAGTGACTAGTCCCTACACACAGCATGGATGAGTCCTATACACAGTGTGGATTAGTCCTACACATACATAGTAAGGATGTCCCTAAACACACAGCATGGATGAGCCTTATGCCAGCAAGGATGAGCCCTACACACAGTATGGTTGAGTCCTACACAGTATCGGTTCTCCATCCACACAGTATGAATGAGATTATTACACACAGTATGGATGAGCCTTACATACAGCAGGAATGAGCCCTACACGCAGTATGGATGCTACCTACACACAAACAGCATGGATGAGATTTATGGATTGGCCATAGGGCTCACCAGGAAGATTCCTGGTAGGCTGATATGTCTGTGGGGCCTGTTTTGTGTATTGTCATGTGGCCTCTCCCCCTACATCACAGGCAGGTTACCGCACTCAGTACACTGCATTGTCCCTTCTCATTCTGTTATTCCATCTCTGCAGTACAGCAACTCTGCCATCCAGTGATACTGCCATGGCTACACGGTATGTTATACCTCTTGTGCTGCCCATGTCAGGTCACTTCTACAAAATTTTACAGGGTCATTTTTAGTTCCCAATCCGCCCCTGGTCTCAGACACAACTGCAGCAAAAAACACAAGGAAGGCCACAATTGCATACCATCAGACCCTTTGTGGAGGGATCCCGAACCTCTCAATAGACCGCACTCCTATTATGGCTGCTTCCAGAAATTTCCCGGGTAGGTTTTCCATCCCAATCCGCCGCTGGTTAGGTGCAAGTGGATGACACAGTACAGACATCACTGTCGTTTAACCCTGAAACTGCTAGCAGTTTTTTAAATAACCCTGCAGTTCTGCAAGCCACACAATGCCAGGGTAGTGGGGTGCTGTAATGCTGTATTGAATGCTAAATAATTGCTTCGGCATAAGATACAGACAACATGAGTGGCAGTGGAGTGCTAAAAAAGGGATACAGTTATTTATCTGTTTATGTAAGTAGGTTTCTCAAAATATCTTACTCCAGTACTAAACTGTAAGCTCCTTGGGCTAGTGGGATGCAATGGTCTTAAAGGGTATATGAGCTTAGCTGACATCTTCTGGCTCTCTGTGGCGCTGAATTTGCACCTTATTACTGCAGGAGATTTGGGCTCCTGGATATGAGTGGTGACGTGTATAGTTATTATACTGCACTGTTAATGATATTAACATCAGTTATATTATATTCCTAGAGCAGATACAACTAGAGTATTGCTGACACCCCTAAGCAACACCTGTAACCATGGAAACACTGTAGACAGGAATGTCAGTGCTTAGGAATGTACCTGTCAAATGGTAAGGCACTGTACTAGGTCCTGAGTTTGAAGCAGGCAATTTCAGGCAGAAGTTGTGCTGCAAATATTAGTTAGTCCAGTAAGCTTTAATTATCAAGAGTTATCTCAATATGTTGTGGCAAACAAGATAATTATTTTATTATATAAATCATAACTAATTTAATGAACTCCCTAGAAAGACCCCAACATTTTTTTTTTACTAGTTTGGGTGATGGGTGTGATTAAGAAAAATTCAGTTCTCCGTTAAAAGATGCAACAAAAATCTTTCTTTGGCTGAAAACTTTAGGGGCCTTATATACAGTATATGATATGATCCAAATTTCTTGTCCTGGTGAGCCCTATGGCCAATCCATAAATGTCATCCATGCTGTTTGTGATATGATCCAAATTTCTCGCTAGCTATTTTTGCAGTCCTGCATTGACATAGTCGCCGCCAGAGGCGGATTGGGCATAGGGTTTACAGGGAAGATTCCCGGTGGGCCGGCGTACCCGCGGGGCCTGTTTTGTTTGAGGACATGTGGTTTTTTTTATAGACATAATGAATAAGATGCAAAATAATTTGCATATATGAAAATGACTTTGCCACTTAGCCTGTGATTGCAGATGATCTAGTGTATGCTCTGTCTGCCTGCTTGGCTGACATATAAGATTGAATAGTGATTGGGATACGGTTGGTGTAATAAGCAAGAAAATATATCTTCTTAAAGAATGATATAGTTTCCTAAATTCTGAAGGTGTATCATATAATGTGCTCATAATATTTAATTTGATTTCTTTTTAACTTCCCCCTTGATGCTGGACATCCCCACTATCTGGGAAATCTTGGGGGGAGGGTGCTGCTGCCATGGCCCATGGCTAGACCTTACACCTCTGGTGCTGCCCATGTGGGGCCACTAGTACAAATTTTTCCAGGGCCGCTTTTTGTTCCCAATCCGCCCCTGGTCGCCGCCCTTCGGTGAGTGTATTTTAGCTGTGCAAGTGTGCGATCGCATGTGCAGCAGAGTGGTACAAAAAGATCTTGTGCAGTTTCTGAGTTGCCCAGAACTTACTCAGCCGCTGTGATCACTTCAGCCTGTCCGAGGCCGGAATTGACGTCAGACACCCGCCCTGCAAACGCTTGGGCACCCCTGCGTTTTTCCAACCACTCCCAGAAAACGGTCAGTTGCCACCCACAAACGACTTCTTCCTGTCAATCTCCTTGCAATCGGCTGTGCAAATGGATTCTTCGTAAAACCCATCGCACAGCAATGATCCGCTTTGTACCCGTGTGACACGCCTGCGTATTGCGGTGCATACGTATGCGCAATTCTGAACTGATCGCAGCCCCGCAAAGACACAAACTAAGTTAATACATTCTTGCTGGTTCCATGCGGATCTCTATTTGCGGCTAATTGGTTGTAATTGGAAGGAAATGTGGAGCACACATTAAGTATAACTTTGCTGTTGGATTTCCCTGACTTGCCAATGCCGACAAAAAAATTGTAGGGCTTAGAGAGTCAGGGAAATTTAACATGTTGAATTTTCCCAATTCCACGATGGAATGCCGAGGCTGTAGATATACGACCCTCATAAATAACTGACAGAAAGTGGCTTCCTACTTACGTTGCATTTATAGAATTTTGATACTTATACTGATATGATGTCAATTATTTCAAGAACACTGATATAAGTCTGTTGACGTTACCTATAGTGCAGTGGTTCCCAAACATTCTAGAATCAAGGCGCCCTAGAGTATTTTTTTTCATGGCTCCCATAGGAGTTTTTTTTTTAATTGATAAATTTGGGAAAAACCATAAAATTAAGTAAATTGTGCCTACCTGTCATCCTTAGGGTCAGTTATGTGGTGGTACAGTTGTGATTCTGATTGTCCACATGTTTTGTGATTGGCAGCCACTAGCACTGGCTTTTACCAAAAATGATTTAATTTGGCCTTCGTCTACCAACCCGAGGCACCCCTGCAAGAGCCTCACAGCACCCATAGGCCCAGATTTATCAAGCCTTGGAGAGTGATAAATAGAACCAAAAAAGAGAGAACCAAAATGTGGTTGCTTAGTTGGGCGCACTGAGACAATTTTTGACAAATTATAGAAATGAATAAAACGTAGCTTTTAATGCTCATTTTTTAAAAATGGAGCCCCATTTTCCGGGGGATACAAAGCAAAGCATAGAGGTTAAAAATTTGACACATACAGTCAGATAGGTGAAAAAAATAGAAATAAAATAAATCATTTCTATCTTTTTCACCTATCTGTCTGTATGTGTCAAATTTTTAACCTCTATGTTTTGCTGTGTATCCCCTGGAAAATGGGGCTCCATTTAAAAAAAATGAGCATTAAAAGCTAAGTTTTATTCATTTCTATAATTTGTCAAAAATTGTCTCAGTGCGCCCAACTAAGCAACCACATTTTGGTTCTCTCTTTTTTTGGTTTAAGTTACGATTGCAATAGGGCTGCACCCCCATACAGTAAGATCTATTAATAGAATTCTGATATCAATTTTGGGGTCCAATATGAAAGATACGACCCAATAAGTCTATCAATACTCTCAAGTGTGCAGATATGCCTCTTTCTCCTATCCAAAAGAGTAATAAATAGCACAGTGATAAATTACCAACCAATCAGCTCCTAACTGCCCTGTTACAGGCTGTGTTTGAAAAATGACAGGAGCTGATTGGCTGGTACTTTATCTCCATCCAAGGCTTAGTAAATAGATCCCTAAGTTTGAAAAATGACAGGTGGTGATTGGCTGGTACTTTATCACCATGCTATTTATCACTTTCCAAGGCTTGATAAATCTGGGCCATAGTTTGAGAACCACCACTGTAGTACATTGTAAAGACTATCAATGCCCAGTCCATTTACTCATACAGCAATAGCTATGAAAACCATCTCCTGCTTCTCATAAGAATTACTTTAGAATACAGAATGTTGATCGCCGAAGAGAACAGTTAGGCCAATTCATCCATCAACTATAGATATATTTCAGAGCGTCATGCTGTGTGCACTGCTATATAAGCAATCACATAATCACCCACGTCGTCATTAACTGCAGTCCCTGCTAAAGAATTAAGAACAGTGGGATGTCTAAACAAAGCAGCCGACTGCAGATGCATTAATGCTTCCTGGTTGTGTGCGTCGGAGCAGAGAAGTGCTAGACAGATAAAAGCGAAGATACATCTTTCACAAAAACACAGTTCTCCAATAATAAAGAATAAATAAATAAATGTGTGCAGACAAAGGGCTCAGGGTTTGTATCTGACAGACAGGGAAACGGTCTGCAAAATGGTTAATGGTAAAACGTTCCGCCTAATTTTCCCTCTGAGTTAAAATGACTAGCGCATCTGTCAGTGTCCGGGATGGCTGGTGCTGCTCTTCCAGTGGCAATGGAAGGTGAAGACAGATGTAGGCCCAGCCCTTGACCTGATAGATGCAGTCACAGCCATTGAGCTACTTACTGCAACTTATGGATGCTTCATGTATTTGAATGGAGGTTTCGTAATGTATATTTTCTATATCACATCTCAGCTTGAAGTAAAATCTTCATCCCCTGTTGATCCATTGTTTTCTGACCAGGGGGTATATTTACTAAAGGTTGATTTTGGTCAATGTTGGTCGATTTCAGATCGATCTGAATCGATGTTGGGCTTCCAGGTTTAAAACACACATTTGCTAGCAGATGATTATTTATATTAATTTTTTAATGTTAGTCAATGTGTGTTTTAACCCTGGAAGCCCAACATCGATTAAGATCGATCTGAAATCATTCAACATCGACCATTATTGACCTTTGGTAAATATACCCCCTGGATCTGATGCAGATTTGCACACAGTATGCATTGCAGGTAGGTCTTGCAACGTTTAGCATTGTGCTGAGTTCTGTAGCAGGGCGCACATATCTATTGGTGATATGTACTAAGTCATGGAGAGAGATAAGAGGAAAGAAATGAAGTACCATCCAATCAGCTCCTAACTGTCATTTTTCAAACACAGCCTATAATGTAGCAGTTACGTAGGAGCTGATTGGCTGGTACTTTGGGGCTGATTTATCAACGAGTTTTATCCTAAGTAACGAGTTTGAAAACTCGTTGCATATGATAAATGGTGCTCCAGCCAATCAGCTCCTAACTGTCATGTGTTTAAAAAAATAACAGTTGGGAGCTGATTGGCTGGAGCACCATTTATCATATGCAGCGAGTTTTAAAACTCGTTGCTAAATCAGCCCCTTTGTCTCTATTTTATCTCTCTCCAAGGCTTAGTACATCTTTGCCTCAGAGCTGTATGCATCTCAGTGGTATCCCCACTTATGGGTGAATGAGCGTAGCTGGGTGGTACTGGGGCAATCGCGCACATATGCTATTTAGTGAGGTCATGTTGAGGCCTTGTAGTTAGAATTGCAGGCTATGGGCCTGATTCAGTGGCAATGCCGCCTGGAGATGCAGAATGAAATTGGACAGAGAGATTGAATTTCACTGGGCGTCCTTGGGAGGTAACAGGCGGGCAGCTAGACAGACACAAGCGTATAGGTGACAGCGGCTGTGTCTGAAGACGCAGAACCACTCACACAGGAGGCCATGTCCATATGGAGGAATGGCGCCTTCCATGGAATGGTGCAAGTTTCTAGGGTGCGACCGACGGTGCAGCTAGTGGGCGTCACAGTTGGAATTTCATCGGTCGTGGTATTAGCATAAAGATGCAGAATCACCCCCTATGCTGGGTTGCCTGTATGCAGATGGATCCCTTGCACCAGTATTCGAGTTGGTGCAAGTATGCACAGATCATGATGATGGTTGTTTGCACAAGAGTATGGACACGTGACGTGTGGCCACATAGATGTGTACAACTCAGCATACTGTCACATGCGCATTTAGATCCGGCAGGCAGAGCGAGTACAGTTTCGGACCACTTGCCTGCTGCTCTGAATTAGCCCCCTAGTGATTATGTCCGGCTAAATCACCTCACTATTCCAGAGTATTTTGACTGCAGTAGTTTGGGGCACACATAAATAGGGTGTGGATCAATGGATCAACAATATTATGGTCAACAGTCATTATGTCAATGCCAAATGGTCGACATGCACTAGGTCAAGAGGTACAAAAGGTCAACAGGATCAAAAGGTCGACATGACAATGGTCAACACACAAATTGTCGACATGTTTGTTTATTTTTTACGCCAAATCTTGTATATTTTCATGTTATGTGACCACCATAGATGTTCACGTGGATAGTAAATCACGCAATTGTTGAGTAAACATATGAAATGCAAAAAAAAGTGTTGAACGTTTATGTGTCGATCATTGTCATATGGTGTCGTCATATTGACTGTCGACCAATAGATTGTCAATCTATCATCCAGATACCACATAGCTCAACTAGCACAACATAGACAAGAGCAGACACATTCATATAAACTAATAGAATGTTGCCCAGTGCATGTGCCTATCAGTAGTGGCTCTTGCCATGGGCAAGCAAACTTTTTGCCCGGGGCACCGCTACCCCGAGGGCACCGCTACTCCTGACCCCCTCTCCCCGGCTGGAGCAGGCGCCGTGGGCTGTGTGTGTGTGCCCACTGCAGCCAGCATCGCTGACTGACGCTAGAGGTCATAATTGACCCCTAGTGTCAGTGTGGCACTGCTATGGGAGAGACGTCATGACGTCTCTCACATAGAGAGGTGCCGGCAGCGGCCAGAGACAGCAGCGGCAGCGGTCCGGAAGCAGGAGCAGGGCTGGTAAGTATTGTTTTTTTTTTTTTTTTTTCTTGTTTGCAAGCGGCGCTACTACAGGGGGCACAACTACTAGGGGCACATACTGGGGGCACCATTATAGAGGGCACTGCTATGGGGGGAACAGCTACGGGGGGGCAAATCAACTGGGGGCACAACTACTGGGGGCACCACTACAGGGGGCACTGCTACAGGGGGCACTGCTACTGGGGCAAATCTACAGGTGGCACAACTGCAGGGGGCACATACTGGGGGCACTGCTACAGGGTGAACAGCTACTGGGGGCAAATCAACTGGGGGCACAGCTACTGGGGGCACTACTACAAGGGGCACAGCTACTGGGGCAAATCTACGGGGGGCAAATCTACTGGGGGCATAGCTACAGGGGCACAGCTACTGGGGGCAAATCTACTAGGGGCACAGCTGCTGGGGGCACAGCTACAGGGGGAACAACTGCTGGGGGTACAGCTGCTGGGGGCACATCTACTGGGGGGGCACAACTACTGGTAGCACAGCTAGAGGGGGGCACAAGTACAGGGGGATAACTGTGGCCATGCCCGTACCTATGAAAAAGCCATGCGCCTATTTTTGACCACGCACCTTCGGCGCGCACCAACTCTATTTTACCGTAGGGGGGGGGGGGGGGGGGGGTTCGCCACAGGAAACTTTAGCCCTGAGCACCACAAGGTCTAGAACCGACCCTGGTGCCTATATGATAAATACAGGCCCACTCCCTTTAACAGGAGAGGATGTGTTAAAGATCAGTTTATTTAATCTATTAATAAAACTGAAACTGGAGGTTTCTTTCCTTCCCCGTTTGTTTCCAACTGACTCAAATCACTTATACACATCCTCTGGCAACTGTTACTTTACACCTGACCAGGGGTGTAACTCCCAGAGGCATTGGAGACCGTTTCCTCCAGGACATACTTGTCTACCTTGCTGTCCCCTCCTCCGGGAGGAGGCAGCGTTGTAGGCACATAGTGGCATGGCCAGCGGGATGATGGGCCATCCGAGGGGCGTGATGACGGGGAAGTGGGCAGTCCGGGGGCGTGACATCACGACGCGTCATTGTGGACCCCCCTACTGTACAGTGCTGAGAAACTAGGCACTGTATAGCAGGGGCGGAGCTATGATGATGTGATTCAGCACCAATCGCATCATCGGATCCCCTCGGCCGCCCACTTGTTCTCTGCTGTGGGTGGCCGAGGGGGGTGGGGGTGGAGGGCCTGACAGGGAAAACGGGAGGCTTGCCCACCCTTCCTGGGGACCGGGAGGGCCACCCAATTTTCGGGAGCCTCCCGGCCATTCCGGGAAGGTAGACAAGTATGCTCCAGGCTCCAAGCCCTGAATGGGTACCTGTATGTACAGCAGCACCTGTGTGGTTCGTAGAAGGATCCAAACTTGATTGCTGCTCTTCCATCAAAGCTCTGTGGTGCACCAGCTGCAGCTGCAGTGTTACTTGGCTCTGTCCCAGGATTCCTGCTAACACCTCAATAAGGTGACAGGACAGCTCCTGCCTGCATGATGTAATACCATAGATTGTGTATCTGTGGAGGATGTAAACATTCAAATATAGATGCTTATGCCAAGTTGGGATCAAAGCAAATTGAGCAAGTAACTTTGCACCTGGAACAAGTCATGCTGCACTGTAAGGGGTGCAAATACATTATTGTTTTTATGTTATTTTGTTTAGTTTTTGCATGCAGGGTAAATACTGTCTGCTTTTGCATGTAGAACACAAATGCTGGACTGCTTTATATTTACACTGCAATTTAGATCTCAGTTTGAACACTCCCTTCTAAAATCTATGGGGTAAATTTACTAAGATTCGTATTTTCCCGTTTCAGGTCAAAGTTCAATCACGAATGACATCGAAAGTGTAAAACTGCAACTTTTTGAATTTATTACGACTAATTTACTAAGCTGTCGTATTCGGATTTTTCTTTTGTTCCGATGTCGATGTCATTCGTGTTTTTTTTTTAATTTTTACGGCAGTGATTAGCATAACACTGTCGACTTTTTAAAAATGAATCTCGGCCGGATCTGTGTGATCCGTGCTGGGGTTCATTTTATTTTATTTTTTTAAATTAAACCCTGTAAAATCACAAAAAAAAAAATGTGTGGGGTCCCCCCTCCTAAGCATAACCAGCCTCGGGCTCTTTGAGCCGATCCTGGTTGCAAAAATATGGGGAAAAAAATGACAGGGGTTCCCCCATATTTAAGCAACCAGCATCGGGCTCTGCGCCTGGTCCTGGTTCCAAAAATACGGGGGACAAAAAGAGTAGGGGTCCCCCGTATTTTTAAAACCAGCACCGGGCTCCACTAGCTGGACAGATAATGCCACAGCCGGGGGTCACTTTTATATAGTGCCCTGCGGCCGTGGCATCAAAAATCCAACTAGTCATCCCTGGCCGGGGTACCCTGGGGGAGTGGGGACCCCTTCAATCAAGGGGTCCCCCCCCCAGCCACCCAAGGGCCAGGGGTGAAGCCCGAGGCTGTCCCCCCCATCCAATTGGCTGCAGATGGGGGGCTGATAGCCTTTTGTCAAAATGAAAAGATATTGTTTTTAGTAGCAGTACTACAAGGCCCAGCAAGCCTCCCCCGCATGCTGGTACTTGGAGAACCACAAGTACCAGCATGCGGCGGAAAAACGGGCCCGCTGGTACCTGTAGTACTATTACTAAAAAAATACCCAAAAAAAGACAAGACACACACACCGTGAAAGTCTAGATTTATTACATACATGCACACAAACATACATACATACTTACCTTATGTTCACACGCAGGTCGGTCCTCTTCTCCAGTAGAATCCAAGGGGTACCTGTTGAATAAATTCTACTCACCAGATCCAGGGTCCTCGGGGCAACCATTTGTAATCCAGGTACTTGAATAAAATAACAAAACGGATACCCGAGCCACGAACTGAAAGGGGCCCCATGTTTTCACATGGGACTCCTTTCCCCGAATGCCAGAAACCCACTCTGACTTCTGTCTAAGTGGGTTTCTTCAGCCAATCAGGGAGCGCCACGTTGTAGCACTCTCCTGATCGGCTGTGTGCTCCTGTACTGAGTGACAGGCGGCACACGGCAGTGTTACAATGTAGCGCCTATGCGCTCCATTGTAACCAATGGTGGGAACTTTCTGCTCAGCGGTGACGTCACTTTAGGTCAACCGCAGGGCAGAAAGTTCCCACCATTGGTTACAATGGAGCGCATAGGCGCTACATTGTAACACTGCCGTGTGCCGCCTGTCACTCAGTACAGGAGCACACAGCCGATCAGGAGAGTGCTACAACGTGGCTCTCCCTGATTGGCTGAAGAAACCCACTTAGACAGAAGTCAGAGTGGGTTTCTGGCATTCGGGGAAAGGAGTCCCATGTGAAAACATGGGGCCCCTTTCAGTTCGTGGCTCGGGTATCCGTTTTGTTATTTTATTCAAGTACCTGGATTACAAATGGTTGCCCCGAGGACCCTGGGACCCTGGATCTGGTGAGTAGAATTTATTCAACAGGTACCCCTTGGATTCTACTGGAGAAGAGGACCGACCTGCGTGTGAACATAAGGTAAGTATGTATGTATGTTTGTGTGCATGTATGTAATAAATATTTACTTTCACGGTGTGTGTGTCTTGTCTTTTTTTGGGTATTTTTTTAGTTATAGTACTACAGGTACCAGCGGGCCCGTTTTTCCGCCGCATGCTGGTACTTGTGGTTCTCCAAGTACCAGCATGCGGGGGAGGTTTGCTGGGCCTTGTAGTACTGCTACTAAAAACAATATCTTTTCATTTTCAAAAAAGGCTACCAGCCCCCCATCCGCAGCCAATTGGATGGGGGGACAGCCTCGGGCTTCACCCCTGGCCCTTGGGTGGCTGGGGGGGGGGACCCCTTGATTGAAGGGGTCCCCACTCCCCCAGGGTACCCCGGCCAGGGGTGACTAGTTGGATTTTTGATGCCACGGCCGCAGGGCACTATATAAAAGTGACCCCCGGCTGTGGCATTATCTGTCCAGCTAGTGGAGCCCGGTGCTGGTTTTAAAAATACGGGGGACCCCTACTCTTTTTGTCCCCCGTATTTTTGGAACCAGGACCAGGCGCAGAGCCCGATGCTGGTTGCTTAAATATGGGGGAACCCCTGTCAATTTTTTACCCATATTTCTGCAACCAGGATCGGCTCAAAGAGCCCGAGGCTGGTTATGCTTAGGAGGGGGGACCCCACGCAATTTTTTGTGTGAAAATAATCACTTTCCCACCCCTTCCCACTGATATACATGCACGGATCTCATGGATCCGTGCATGCCTATCCAATCACGGATAAAAAAAGCAGGTCTGTTTTTTTTAAGCACTTTTTTACGAGTTGTAATTTTTCACGGCAGTGTTTTGTTTTTTTTTGCTTTGCACTTCTTAGTAAATGACCGAGATTCATACTTAAACAGCCGCGTTTTGACCGATGGTGTATTCATTCGTGATTTTTTTCCTAGGACTTCCAAATATTACGAATGCCCTCATCACTGCCGTGATTTGAGTTTAGTAAATTACCGAGATGACACTTTGATGAAAAAACGGCATCTCGGTCAAAATCGGGACCTTAGTAAATTTACCCCTATATCTCTCTACACATGTTACATCTGCCCCACCTGCAGTGCAGCATTTTTTTATCCAGGTGCAAAGTTACTTGCTCTTTTTTTTGCTCTACTCCCAATTCAGAATCAGCTTCATAATGTCTTGTAACAGTATGATGAGATGATCAGTAACTGCTGTACAGAAATCAGCTGCTGCAGCCTGAGACCCGGAGGGCCATGTGATGATTAGGGCTGCTAAGCTTTAATGAAAAAAGTGCGTTTTTACGGCACATTTAAAGCTGGGGAGGCAACTAGAGATACACACTGGCCCAGTGACTGGAGACCGTGCCCTCAATCAAAAATTCATTCATTGACAAATTGTTCAAATGTCTCACACAGTTATTGCGGGTCTACTATGTTATACCGGCTGTCGGGATCCGGCACCCAGAATACCGGCCGTGGGATCCTGACCACCGGCATGCCCGCAGCTGGGCGAGTGCAAAAGTCTCTGCTTTTGCCACACTGCGGGAACGGCCTAAGTGCGCCACGTTATTTATTCTCCTACCAGGGGTGTCGTGGACCCCCCAAGAGGGAGAATAGTTGTCGGTATGCCGGATCCCGGCGCCGGTATGCTGAGTGCCGGGTTACCGACAGCAGGCATATCATATGCCTCCCAGTTATTACTTAACCATTCATCTTCATGAGGATTATAGTTATTGATATAAGCACAGAAAGTAATACAATGTTTCGAGGACTGTCTTCCTTTTTCAAATAAATATGGGGGATCTGACCCTGAGTTATTTTCCGTTATTGCCTGAAAACCATATTATACACTCATCCTGCTAAATGCCATGTATACTTGTGTGACCAGGTGAAGAGGCCACACCCCATGACTATAAATGGACCACACCCATTTCACAATCAAATGAGGCCACACCCCCATGACTGAGCAAAGCAACCAAAAACTACAGTGTTACCGTATTTGCAGCAATTAACGTAGGAACTGCAGATATTTGGGACAATAACTCTGTTCTTGGTTTTGTGATGCAAAGCAGTGTTGGATAAGAGACTGCATGAGGCTGTACGAGCATTCCCCTGTGGCCCCTACCCCCTGCTCAGCTACTTCTGGATATATTGTCAGACTTTTCTGTTACAGATTGTAAAACTTGCATGCAATGATTGCTGATATGTTATTTGAGATATGTGTTTGACGACATTTTTTGTTTTAATTTATTACTGAGAATAAAAGTAATGTGTGCGGCCCTTTTGACGATTAGAGAGCTGTTCGTGTCGTAGAATATCAATCAAGTATTATGTGCGACAAGGCAATGCTCTGCATATTTCTTCTGGTAATTCTGACATAATAGCAAAACTATGAGCACCAGTCATGGGACAAATACCTTTACAATAATGATGGCCTTTATTAGAATATTCTAGTAGCCTGTGAAGCAGGGGCGTATCTAGATAGGAGGAGGCCCGTGTGCAGGCTCTGTCAGGACCCCCCTACTCTCTAGCTGGCGGGCACTAGGTCACCCTAGCGCTGTCCCAGAGTCTAGAGTGCATGGGCAGATCTCTGGGAAAATGTCCCGGCAGACATTTTCCCAGTGATTTTCCTTCTGCGCATGCGCAAAACACCAGGTATATGGCACTGCACCATCTTCCCAGTGATTTCTGCAGCGCTGCTGCTTTGCTGCGGGACTCCGGAGGGTACGTATTACAAATAATAGGTGCAGGGTGTGCGGTGTGGGACCCCTGGATCTGCATTCATTATAAATACGCCAGTGGTGTGCAGGTGATTAATGGAAGAATGGATAAAAGATATTAGGAGTTTTAGAGGAGCTCCATAACCACATATAGGCGAGGATAAGGCAGATTGACTTTAAACAGTCCACACAATCAGAAAGTGACGTCTCCAATGCATGTACTATAAAGTAGTAAACTGGGGAATAAATCCAGATTTGACAGTTTTATAAAATATTCTAAATCATGCAAATTTGAAAGTACAATGCATCAATTAGTTGATAGTCTAGTTAATTAGCAATGTTTCAGGATGTTATAGTATTCTGTAAAGTTTACATAATTGTCATCTTGCATTCATTTGCATATGTATATATACAGGATTCATAGTCCACAATGCTTTTAACCTGAGGTTTCCTAGAAGATGGGCTTTAGGCTCACTAGGCCTGTGACCTATAAACACACCTTTAGAATAACCCCAATCTTTCCTACATTGCCCTGATACTCTACTCCTCATAAAACAATGCAAATTAAGAGAATTATGTTTTTCCAGTCTATGAGGGCATCAGAACTTGTTGGGATGACGCTGAGGTGCTTCGGTTGTGAATGATGACATCACTACTTATTTGTACAGTTTTCATTTTTTTAAGAGACTATGGGGTATATTCAATTAGCAGTGATAACGAACTTTTCACGTGAAAAGTCCGGTTTTCGGGTGAAAAAACTGACTTTTCATGTGAAACGCAATTACAGCCTATTAAATTTTCCGTGAAAACTTATCGGTAATCATTTTTTCACTAATTCACTTCACCTACTCTGAAGCAGGTGAAAAGTTGGGAAAAGTCACTAATTTAAGGTAAAAATGTTTGGATATGGTACAGAACTCCTGGGACACCCCCCTTAATGACTAATTAGGCATGTTGAGGTTTTTATTTATTTTTAATTGGCCAATAATGACATGTCATTTTTGGGGTGAAAAAGTACAAAGTGATGGAAATTGGGGTTCAAGGTATGGGACAGGTATATTGGGGTGCTTTATGAGTGGGACAGGTGTTTTTTAGGCTTGCAGATGGGAGTAATCGGTCTGTTTCCACTTTTTTTTAAAGTACCCTAAAATGACCCAAATATATACTTATACCCATTTTCATGTACCCCAAATTTAATGAGAGCATTTATTTTGCTAAAAAAAACTTGCTTTCTATCTTTTTTTCGCATTTTTAAAAAAATGCATATAACAGCCATTTCACACAATTTAAGTCCCCAAAAACTCTCTAATGTGATCTCTAACACACTTCTCTTATGTTTTCCTATGTTAGTTTAGCATTTTTTGGGGTACAGGCTGATTTCCCCATTTTCACCTGCACTTTTCACTGCAAGAATTTTCACGTGAAACCCGTTTGGAATCGAATAGGTCGAAAAACGGAGCGTTTTCGCGGCAATTTTCGCCCGATTGCCGCGAAAAATTTTCGGGCGAAAAATTGCCGCGAATTTGCGGATAATTGAATACCCCACTATATATTTCTATTAACATTACAGAGCTACTATAGGAATGTGCTATATGTTCAGTGTGGTTTCAATGGACTGAAGATACAGAAGTATTACTGTATTACATTCAGTGGCTCACTTGATTATGATGGTGTTTGATGATTACATTTAGTGATCCCACTGGAAACTGATGATAGTATTTGATTACATTTAATGACCTTACTTCAATGAAGATGGTGTTTAATTACATGCAGTGTGCTCACTGGACTGATGATGCTGTTTGATTACATTCAGTGCCATCAGTGCACTGCAGATGGTATTGGATAACATTTAGTGGCCTCACTGGACTGAGAATTTTATCTGATAACATTTAGTGGCTTCGCTGGACTGAAGATGGCGTTTGATAAAATTTGAATAAAAAATTTAATCTACAATATTTTTCTGGCCTCATATTTATTTCTCACCTCATGTTCAGTTATGGATAATTTTACCTATTAATTTATGGGCAGCATTTATATTAATTTATTTATTATCCAGTACTTTATTTTTGCAATAGCAAAAATATAACCAAAAATAAATATTGTATGATGAGTTCTTCTACTTCTTTTTTAAACCCTGGAAATAGATGCCTGCATCTTATACTAAAATATTTACAAGATTATTGTCCTGCAAACTTTGTCACATACCCTCAGGGGGCATAAATATGGAAGACTCTACTTTATGATTAAGGCTAAAAAAGACCTATATTATAGTTGGGAGTGCACATTGCATATCTGTTGTGTCTGGAAAACATACTGTGCTATATATTGTATTTTTAAATATTTACTGTATTTTGCAGTGATGCTTATAACGTTTGCTGAAATAAAAGTACGTTCTACCTATAAATCTAACAAGATTTTGGAAAAATGAGTTTGACTTCATGATGGACTGTGTTAGATAGTATACCCAGGATTATAAAACAAGAAATACTGTATGTGAGTAGTTTTGTTTGGAAGACATGTAATATCTGTAGTTATTCCATAGCCAGAGAGTGAGAGTGAACTTCCCTGAGTTTGCTGCCTGGAACAAAAAATATAGCTTGCATTACATTTAAGTCATGAAGTTTAATCACATTTTACAGAATCACATTGACGCTGAATATAGAATAGCACTGGCACCATTTGTTACATACATTCTTCATTTCCCCCCCCAAATATATCATTAAAATGTAATTTCAGTTATCTGATAACGGTCATGTTATAGTCTCATATACAACTCTCATATTTATTGATTTATTTGTCTATTTATTTATCCATCCATCTATCTATCTATCTATCTATCTATCTATCTAGATATTTATCTAACATATACCTATCAAATAATGTATCCGTCCGTCCGTCCATCTGTCCGTCCATCTGTCCGTCTGTCTGTCTATCTATCTAAACATAGAATTTGATGGCAGATAAGAACCACTTGGCCCATCTAGTCTGCCCTAAACACACGCACGCACGCACGCACGCACGCACGAACGATCTATCTATCTATCTATCTATCTATCTATCTATCTATCTATCTATCTATCTATCTATCTATCTATCTATCGAAACATAGAATTTGATGGCAGATAAGAACCACTTGGCCCATCTAGTCTGCCCTAAACACACGCACGCACGCACGCACGCACGCACTATCTATCTATCTATCTATCTATCTATCTATCTATCTATCTATCTATCTATCTATCTATCTATCGGTGCCCATACACTAGGAAGGGGTATCGCATCCGCTCCGTCTCATGTGATATCCCTTCAACTGCCCACCACCCACCGGCAGCTCCTGGACTCACAATATTGTGAGTCCACGTCATCTCGCTCACGATGTGCTAACGTTAGATCGCATGCGATCTAACATTAATGATCATCCTTGCAAGCAACAGAGCCAGATCTTAGCTGCCGCAGATAAGATCTGAAAACCCTGCTTACGACCTCCGGGAGCGCGCCTAAGATCGTAATCGTAAATGGACCACACAGGATGTGGTCCACTTACTTGTGATACGTCGGTCCGATGCGTCGATATCGTGCCAAAAGGCACATCCATCTACCAATCTATTTATCTTAAATCTATGTCTCTTTCATATCCATCTCTCTATCATATCTGTCTGTCCGTCATCTCTTTCTCTGTCTCGCTTGGTCTGGTCATCCTTCTTTCTACTGACACGCCCGGCTGTCCCCTTATCAATCAGCATAGCAGCCAGCAGCACCTGTGCTCAGTATCTCTATGTATAATCTTCCTATATACCCTGCACACTTAGACATAGAAGCCCTCAGTGTATTGCATGGCTCTGTGATGCTGAATCGGCTAACCACTTATCTGTGATTACAGGATGATTCCTGGGTGAAGAAATCTAAATATGGATTTTACATCTGATGAGAACTTTGCATAGGCATTAGGAAACATTACCACAAAGTAATAGGAGCTGGCAAGGGGATTATTACTATGAAGATGCAGCATATTATGATTGGGTGAACAGGCCTGGGCTCTTAAGGAAAGGAAAGAAACCTCCCAATCTCTGTGCAGAATAAACTGCCTGGTCTTCATTCATATGCTGTGCAGTGCTGCTGGCTTTAACCAGCCGTCCTCAGGCTCCTCACAGACACGGTGTACATGCATGAACAGCTCTGCTTTATTCTCTTCATACAGATATATGGAAACACCCAAATTGCAGGAAGATAAGCACCATTTAATCCAAATTTCTTTATGCTTTTTTTCTTTAAAATAAATGGTCCCTGGTACAAATCTGATGCAACACTGACAGTGCAGATTTATTATATTCTAGGGAATTCGAAGTTCTTGGTGTTTGTGTTCCAATATATGCCACACGTTATAGTACATACCCAGTGCAATGGATTTGTTTCCAGATTGATTGATTTATTGTGGCTGAGATTGATCCATGTCTGCACTACTCTCTTCTGGAAATGGAAAATCACAGAGCAGCCAATGCAGACACCATAGGAATTCAATGTACAAGATAGGGGTAATTATACCTGCAGAGTTTATAGTTTTGTGATCAAGCAATATTGAAAAGTAGACATCCCGCGCTGTGTACATTTATCCATGCTGGGCATTGCTTATCTCTGTGACTCTTCCACCTGAAATGTCAGATCTGCAATTAGGGGAAACATACACAACAGAGTCTTATTCTCCATAGGGGTCCCATGAGGATCCCCTTTCATCCTGTGCTCAGTGATTGACCTTCAGCAGCATCTGGAATGTGCCTGTTATTCTGAGCGCAGAGTAACCACAGCCTCCCAGTACAGTTCTGGTCAGAGGGTCATGTGTCTGCCAAAGCCATGTGATCAGAGAGGAGACATGCTGCCGAAGACTTGTCAGCTATCATCCTGACGCAAGACTATCAGAGAATGGGTGTTTTGCTCTACATAATACTTGTTGCAGTGAAATAATGAGATATAGTATTTATAGTATTTATACATGATGCATAGATAGACAGCACATTCTGCATGATGTTAGTATCTCAGCTGAATATAAGGGCTGGGTTCGAAATGCCAGCGGTCAGAATACCGACCGCAGCATCTCAATTGTGAGAATCCCAACAGGGGGAAGGTAAGTATACTCACCTTCCCCCAATGCCCCCTAACCCTCACTTCCTGCAGCCTAAACCTAACCCTCCCCCCACGCAGCCTAACTCTAACCATCCTCGGTGGTGCATAAACCTGACCCCCACTTCTTGCAGCCTTACCCTGCCTCTCACCCACAGCCTAACCCTAACCCTCCCCTGGGGGTGCTGAAAACTTAACCCCCCTCCCTGCATCCTAACTCTAACCCTCCACCCGCAACTAAACCTAACCTCCCACCCTCCGCGACTTACCTCTCCGGCGGCCCGGCAGTTCAGGAACCCGGGTGACAGGATGCCGGCTCTGGGATTGTGATTCCAGTGGGAATGCTGGCACCGCGTTCTGTGTAGTGTCGGGTTTCCGACGTCAATATTTTGACTGCCTGGATCCCAACCGTTGCGATCCTGACCGGATCTCGAATACAGGATACATACCACTTTCCTCCTGTTTCAATAGGGATAGCGGTCTTCCCCAATTCATCAATCTCTGAAAAAACAAGCTTTTCAGAGCCCGGTCCGCCATTCCCCACCGATAACTACAACATTTTGAGATGCTGTTAGCCATTGTAGCCCATAGGCTACAATATTGTTTTTTCTGGAAAGCTTCGGATCATTCTTCAGTAACTAATAGGCAGTAGGAAGTCCAGGTCTGTGCCCAGCAGTAATCCGGGAGTAAAGTGATATTTTACACTACAAATTAAATACTCACTCTTCAACTTATTGCAGTGGTCAGGGAACAGGGTAAATTACCCCAAATGGGGTAAAAATGAAATTCCTGAGGGTAATTGACGGTCGCACTGCCGAGACACAGCCCCGTCCAGCACCGGCCGGCTCGTGATGTGACGTGCTGATGTCACACTGTGCTCCCCCCTGCCCGCCCTGCGCTGTGCTCCTGGCCGCCCTGTGCTGTGTTTATGGCCGCGGTGTGACGTGCTGACGTCACACCGCGCTCCCTCACACCCGCCCATCCTGCGCTGTCCTCTTCTCCCGCCCGCGGCCTGCCAACCCACACACAGAACTTGAAGTGTTCTGTGGCTGACCGGTGACGGAGTTCCGCAGGATCAGACAGTGGCCCACATAACAGTGGGAAATTCCCACTGACATTACTGAGGTGAGGATGTGACCATCTGTCTCCTCAAAGTCGTGTGTCCTGTTCCCCCCCCCCCCCCCCTTCCATCCATCTTTCTTACATTCATTCTGCTGTTTTGGGGAGAAAGTGTTAATTAACCCATTCATTGCCAAAAAATAATTGGCATTAATAATAAATAAAAATAATTGTATATATATATATATACACACACACACACACACACACACACACACACACACACACACACACACACGGTATCTCAGAAATGCCATATAAACAGTGATGACCAGTATATATGCACAATAATATATGAGTTCCTTCCCTTCAAATCAAGGGGGTAACATTGGCGTATCTAAATATATTTTGGGGTAAAAGGTAAAAAAGTTCCCTGACCCCTGACTTATTGGAACCAATATTCCACAAGAGCAACTTGATAAATAGCATCAGAAATGTATTTCCTTGTTGCTGCGTTATGTGACCATAAGGAATGGTAATATTTTAAGGCCCCACTGCTACCAATGATAAATAGGTCCCATAGGCTTATAGGTTATACTGACTATACTGAAAGCCTAATGAGCTTCTAATTGACAGCAAACATTCTAAACTCCTTTACCCTGATACGTAGAAAAGCAGTGGTCTGATGCCTTGTACTAGGTGCCATCTTTCCATGGAGCAAGGTGAGAACCTCATCTCAGGCAGCATCACCGTAGAGGTGTCTCATGGCCAACATGCCTCTCTCCAGCTTGTATTAATGCTGTGGGTCACTCACTCCTGGAATGAGAATGATGACTGATAACATAAGGAGTAGTGACATGAGAGGTCCTAGGTGCTAGAACTGTTTTCCTCTCTTTATGCACTGTATTATGTTCATTCTGTCTGTTAAGTACCTTGAGTCCTATTGGAGAAAAAGAGCTATATAAATAAAATAATTATTATTTGTGAACTTCAAGTGGTGACTGTTTAATGTTAATTTGTAGTAGTAATTTTACCATATATAGTAAATGAATGAGTTATCTAAGACAGACTTTTAATAATAATAATAATTATAATAAAAAATATTAATTATTATTATTATTATTATTATTATTATTATTATTATTATTATTATTATATTGACAATAATGTTATTTATATAGCACTTTTCTCCCAATAGGACTGAAAGTGGTTTACATTTGCCTTCACAGCACAAAATTCAAAATAAGCTTAACAAGGGACATTAGTGAAATGCGTGAGTAAACAGGTAAGTCTTGAGTCTGTTTTTTAAAGGATTCTAGAGTGGAAGCATCTCGAACTATGCAGGCCTTACATCTACGGCCCAAGTCCCCACTTTGCCAATCCGATCTGCCGATCAGCGGACATAGATGATTGGCGATCCGTTGGAGAATTTGCAAAAGACAGCATGTTAAATGTTCCCAATTTACCAATCCCGTACACTTTTTGGTTGGAATTAGCAAATCAACATGTTGAATTTCCCCGATCCCCCAAGCCAGGCATTGGCAGAATGGGGAATTGCCCTGATATCTGCCTGGTGTATGGATCACTTTAGGAAACCTTTTGCTGGTCCTGTTTATTTGTTCTCAGAAAATAAAAGTCTGTGTATGCCACGTGTTGGACCTTAAAGTTCTACAATGGTTGCAGCAACTTGCAGGGCTGCAGAAATCCAACATATGAACTAAGAAGACACATTATATTGAATATAAATTGCCTAGCAGATCACACCGCTGCCTGAGATTAATAGGAGGTGGCACTGTCATAGGGTATTCTGTCACAAGTCCATTCATAATCACAATATAAGAGAGATTTCCCAAAAGGTTCTTACTCTGACATAGGACTAACTAAGTGATCTCATCATGTCAGGTTTACCTTAAAGGGCAAACCGCTGCCTGATATTCTAATTGCTAAGTGATACTTTTCTGTAACCGAATACATTGCACCCAACGCAGGAGTACATGCAAGGCAAATATAGGGTTTCTAGAGGGGGTTTCCGAAGCTAAAATAAATACTTTCTGCAGCAATTATAGAAATTACACTGTATAGAAATTAGTGATGAGCACCGGAAATTTTTCGGGTTTTGTGTTTTGGTTTTGGGTTCGGTTCCGCGGCCGTGTTTTGGGTTCGAACGCGTTTTGGCAAAACCTCACCGAATTTTTTTTGTCGGATTCGGGTGTGTTTTGGATTCGGGTGTTTTTTTCAAAAAACCCTAAAAAACAGCTTAAATCATAGAATTTGGGGGTCATTTTGATCCCAAAGTATTATTAACCTCAATAAGCATAATTTCCACTCATTTTCAGTCTATTCTGAACACCTCACACCTCACAATATTATTTTTAGTCCTAAAATTTGCACCGAGGTCGCTGGATGACTAAGCTCAGCGACCCAAGTGGCCGACACAAACACCTGGCCCATCTAGGAGTGGCACTGCAGTGTCACGCAGGATGGCCCTTCAAAAAACTACTCCCCAAACAGCACATGACGCAAAGAAGAAAAAAAAGAGGCGCAATGAGGTAGCTGTGTGACTAAGATAAGCGACCCTAGTGGCCGACACAAACACCTGGCCCATCTAGGAGTGGCACTGCAGTGTCACGCAGGATGGCCCTTCCAAAAAACACCCCCCAAACAGCACATGACGCAAAGAAAAAAAGAGGCGCAATGAGGTAGCTGTGTGACTAAGATAAGCGACCCAAGTGGCCGACACAAACACCTCGCCCATCTAGGAGTGTCACTGCAGTGTCACGCAGGATGGCCCTTCCAAAAAACACCCCCCAAACAGCACATGACGCAAAGAAAAAAAGAGGCGCAATGAGGTAGCTGTGTGACTAAGATAAGCGACCCTACTGGCCGACACAAACACCTGGCCCATCTAGGAGTGGCACTGCAGTGTCACGCAGGATGGCCCTTCCAAAAACTACTCCCCAAACAGCACATGACGCAAAGAAAAATGAAAGAAAAAAGAGGTGCAAGATGGAATTGTCCGTGGGCCCTCCCACCCACCCTTATGTTGTATAAACAGGACATGCACACTTTAACCAACCCATCATTTCAGTGACAGGGTCTGCCACACGACTGTGACTGAAATGACGGGTTGGTTTGGACCCCCACCAAAAAAGAAGCAATTAATCTCTCCTTGCACAAACTGGCTCTACAGAGGCAAGATGTCCACCTCATCATCATCCTCCGATATATCACCGTGTACATCCCCCTCCTCACAGATTATCAATTCGTCCCCACTGGAATCCACCATCTCAGCTCCCTGTGTACTTTGTGGAGGCAATTGCTGCTGGTCAATGTCTCCACGGAGGAATTGATTATAATTCATTTTAATGAACATCATCTTCTCCACATTTTCTGGATGTAACCTCGTACGCCGATTGCTGACAAGGTGAGCGGCGGCACTAAACACTCTTTCGGAGTACACACTTGTGGGAGGGCAACTTAGGTAGAATAAAGCCAGTTTGTGCAAGGGCCTCCAAATTGCCTCTTTTTCCTGCCAGTATAAGTACGGACTGTCTGACGTGCCTACTTGGATCTGGTCACTCATATAATCCTCCACCATTCTTTCAATGGGGAGAGAATCATATGCAGTGACAGTAGACGACATGTCCGTAATCGTTGTCAGGTCCTTCAGTCCGGACCAGATGTCAGCATCAGCAGTCGCTCCAGACTGCCCTGCATCACCGCCAGCGGGTGGGCTCGGAATTCTGAGCCTTTTCCTCGCACCCCCAGTTGCGGGAGAATGTGAAGGAGGAGATGTTGACAGGTCGCGTTCCGCTTGACTTGACAATTTTCTCACCAGCAGGTCTTTCAACCCCAGCAGACTTGTGTCTGCCGGAAAGAGAGATCCAAGGTAGGTTTTAAATCTAGGATCGAGCACGGTGGCCAAAATGTAGTGCTCTGATTTCAACAGATTGACCACCCGTGAATCCTTGTTAAGCGAATTAAGGGCTCCATCCACAAGTCCCACATGCCTAGCGGAATCGCTCTGTGTTAGCTCCTCCTTCAATGTCTCCAGCTTCTTCTGCAAAAGCCTGATGAGGGGAATGACCTGACTCAGGCTGGCAGTGTCTGAACTGACTTCACGTGTGGCAAGTTCAAAAGGTTGCAGAACCTTGCACAACATTGAAATCATTCTCCACTGCGCTTGAGACAGGTGCATTCCACCTCCTATATCGTGCTCAGTTGTATAGGCTTGAATGGCCTTTTGCTGCTCCTCCAACCTCTGAAGCATATAGAGGGTTGAATTCCACCTCGTTACCACTTCTTGCTTCAGATGATGGCAGGGCAGGTTCAGGCGTTTTTGGTGGTGCTCCAGTCTTCTGTACGTGGTGCCTGTACGCCGAAAGTGTCCCGCAATTCTTCTGGCCACCGACAGCATCTCTTGCACGCCCCTCTCGTTTTTAAATAATTCTGCACCACCAAATTCAAGGTATGTGCAAAACATGGGATGTGCTGGAATTTGCCCAGATTTAATGCACACACAATATTGCTGGCGTTGTCTGATGCCACAAATCCACAGGAGAGTCCAATTGGGGTAAGCCATTCTGCGATGATCTTCCTCAGTTGCCGTAAGAGGTTTTTAGCTGTGTGCATATTCTGGAAAGCGGTGATACAAAGCGTAGCCTGCCTAGGAAAGAGTTGGCGTTTGCGAGATGCTGCTACTGGTGCCGCCGCTGCTGTTCTTGCGGCGGGAGTCCATACATCTACCCAGTGAGCTGTCACAGTCATATAGTCCTGAGCCTGCCCTGCTCCACTTGTCCACATGTCCGTGGTTAAGTGGACATTGGGTACAACTGCATTTTTTAGGACACTGGTGAGTCTTTTTCTGAGGTCTGTGTACATTTTCAATATCGCCTGCCTAGAGAAATGGAACCTAGATGGTATTTGGTACCGGGGACACAGTACCTCCAACAAATCTCTAGTTGGCTCTGCAGTAATGATGGATACCGGAACCACGTTTCTCACCGCCCAGGATGCCAAGGCCTCAGTTATCCGCATTGCAGCAGGATGACTGCTGTGATATTTCATCTTCCTCGCAAAGGACTGTTGGACAGTCAATTGCTTGGTGGAAGTAGTAAAAGTGGTCTTACGAGTACGACTTCCCCTCTGGGATGACCATCGACTCCCAGCAGCAACAACAGCAGCGCCAGCAGCAGTAGGCGTTACACGCAAGGATGCATCGGAGGAATCCCAGGCAGGAGAGGACTCGTCAGAATTGCCAGTGACATGGCCTGCAGGACTATTGGCATTCATGGGGAAGGAGGAAATTGACACTGAGGGAGTTGGTGGGGTGGTTTGCGTGAGCTTGGTTACAAGAGGAAGGGATTTACTGGTCAGTGGACTGCTTCCGCTGTCGCCCAAAGTTTTTGAACTTGTCACTGACTTATGATGAATGCGCTGCAGGTGACGTATAAGGGAGGATGTTCCGAGGTGGTTAACGTCCTTACCCCTACTTATTACAGCTTGACAAAGGCAACACACGGCTTGACAAATGTTGTCCGCATTTCTGTTAAAATACTTCCACACCGAAGAGCTGATTTTTTTGGTATTTTCACCAGGCATGTCAATGGCCCTATTCCTCCCACGGACAACAGGTGTCTCCCCGGGTGCCTGACTTAAACAAACCACCTCACCATCAGAATCCTCCTGGTCAATTTCCTCCCCAGCGCCAGCAACACCCATATCCTCCTCATCCTGTTGTACTTCAACACTGACATCTTCAATCTGACTATCAGGAACTGGACTGCGGGTGTTCCTTCCAGCACTTGCAGGGGGCGTGTAAATGGTGGAAGGCGCATGCTCTTCACGTCCAGTGTTGGGAAGGTCAGGCATCGCAAACGACACAATTGGACTTTCCTTGTGGATTTGTGATTTCGAAGAACGCACAGTTCTTTGCTGTGCTTTTGCCAGCTTGAGTCTTTTCATTTTTCTAGCGAGAGGCTGAGTACTTCCATCCTCATGTGAAGTTGAACCACTAGCCATGAACATAGGCCAGGGCCTCAGCCGTTCCTTGCCACTCCGTGTGGTAAATGGCATATTGGCAAGTTTACGCTTCTCCTCCGACAATTTTATTTTAGATTTTTGAGTCCTTTTTTTACTGATATTTGGTGTTTTGGATTTTACATGCTCTGTACTATGACATTGGGCATCGGCCTTGGCAGACGACGTTGCTGGCATTTCATCGTCTCGGCCATGACTAGTGGCAGCAGCTTCAGCACGAGGTGGAAGTCGATCTTGATCTTTCCCTATTTTTGGAACCTCAACATTTTTGTTCTCCATATTTTAATAGGCACAACTAAAAGGCACCTCAGGTAAACAATGGAGATGGATGGATACTAGTATACTTATGGATGGACGAGCGACTGCCGACACAGAGGTAGCTACAGCCGTGGACTACCGTACTGCGTCTGCTGCTAATATAGACTGGATGATAATGATATAAAAAATATATATATATCACTACTGCAGCCGGATAGGTATATATTATATAATGACGGACCTGCTGGACACTGTCAGCACTGCAGACTCCTAAAGTAAGCTACTAGTATCAAGAAGATAGAAAAAAAAAAAACACCACAGGTAGGTGGTATACAATTATGGATGGACGAGCGACTGCTGACACAGAGGTAGCTACAGCCGTGGACTACCGTACTGCGTCTGCTGCTAATATAGACTGGATGATAATGATATAAAAAATATATATATATCACTACTGCAGCCGGACAGATATATATTATATAATGACGGACCTGCTGGACACTGTCAGCACTGCAGACTCCTAAAGTAAGCTACTAGTATCAAGAAGATAGAAAAAAAAACACAACAGGTAGGTGGTATACAATTATGGATGGACGAGCGACTGCCGACACAGAGGTAGCTACAGCCGTGGACTACTGTACTGCGTCTGCTGCTAATATAGACTGGATGATAATGATATAAAATATATATATATATCACTACTGCAGCCGGACAGGTATATATTATATAATGACGGACCTGCTGGACACTGTCAGCACTGCAGACTCCTAAAGTAAGCTACTAGTATCAAGAAGATAGAAAAAAAAAAAACACCACAGGTAGGTGGTATACAATTATGGATGGACGAGCGACTGCCGACACAGAGGTAGCTACAGCCGTGGACTACCGTACTGCGTCTGCTGCTAATATAGACTGGATGATAATGATATAAAAAATATATATATATCACTACTGCAGCCGGACAGGTATATATTATATAATGACAGACCTGCTGGACACTGTCAGCACTGCAGACTCCTAAAGTAAGCTACTAGTATCAAGAAGATAGGAAAAAAAAAAACACCACAGGTAGGTGGTATACAATTATGGATGGACGAGCGACTGCCGACACAGAGGTAGCTACAGCCGTGGACTACCGTACTGCGTCTGCTGCTAATATAGACTGGATGATAATGATATAAAAAATATATATATATCACTACTGCAGCCGGACAGGTATATATTATATAATGACGGACCTGCTGGACACTGTCAGCACTGCAGACTCCTAAAGTTAACTACTAGTATGAAGAAGATAGAAAAAAAAAACCCACCACAGGTAGGTATACAATTATGGACGAGCGACTGCCGACACAGAGGTAGCTACAGCCATGGACTACCGTACTGCGTCTGCTGCTAGTATAGACTGGATGATAATGATATAAAAAATATATATATATCACTACTGCAGGACAGGTATATATTATATAATGACGGACCTGCTGGACACTGTCAGCAGAATGCGTTTATAGAATAAAAACACCACACGACGAGTGTTTAACTTTTTCAGGCAGACAATCACAATATACTGGTGGTCACTGGTCACTGGTCAGTCACACTGGCAGTGGCACTCTGGCAGCAAAAGTGTGCACTGTTAAATATATGTACTCCTGCTATAACTGCTCCCCAGTCTCCCCCACAATTAAGCTGTGTGAGCAGTGAGCACTCAGCACAGTCAGATATACATAGATGATGCAGCACACTGAGGCTGAGCACAGATATGGTATACTGTGTCACTGTGTATCGTTTTTTTTCAGGCAGAGAACGGATTATATTAAATAATAATAAAACTGCACTGGTGGTCACTGGTCAGTCACTAGTAAACTCTGCACTCTCTGAGTACTCCTAAGCTCCAGTAAATCAAGTGTCTCACTCTCACTATCTATTTCTATTCTAAACGGAGAGGACGCCAGCCACGTCCTCTCCCTATCAATCTCAATGCACGTGTGAAAATGGCGGCGACGCGCGGCTCCTTATATAGAATCCGAGTCTCGCGATAGAATCCGAGCCTCGCGAGAATCCGACAGCGGGATGATGACGTTCGGGCGCGCTCGGGTTAACCGAGCAAGGCGGGAAGATCCGAGTCTGCCTCGTACCCGTGTAAAAAGCGTGAAGTTCGGGGGGGTTCGGTTTCCGAGAAACCGAACCCGCTCATCACTAATAGAAATGTGATAATATATATTAAAGTAAAACAGAGAACAAAAGAATTAGAAGTAAAGCTGTACAGTAATGTTTAAAATGCACAATACAGGTAAGTTACGGTCTCTAATCCCTAGGGCCAATCAAGAGTTATAACAATACACTAGAGCCCAAAAATAATGAAAAACAATAATGACAGCCTTTTTGTTGAAGCTATAGCTCATTAACATGTAAGTAGATTTCCAGTAAAATGAATCTTCGACAACAAAGTGTTTTTATTTTATTGAATGCAGGCACTAACTGAAAGGTTCCTAGAAGCTTTTCCCTGTTTTCTAACTCACAAAAATACCTGGGCAACAGAACATCCCCCTGCTGTGCATCCATGTAGCTGTGGTATGTTCCTGAAAGCGTTCTCGACTTTATATGTAAGCTCCCTAAGAGACTTATTTGTAAGTACAGGAGATAGAATCTAACAGAAAGGAGGATCTCCTTACTGACAAAATCACTGTTTCCCAAGCGTTCTTGAATAATGGCGTCCTGGACTGGACTGGATTTTTTTCACAGCACCCCTAAGGCCAGAAGTTTCTTATTGAGAAATACAGCAAAATAGATTAAATTAAGTTGATTGCACTAAGCTGTCATCCTTAGGGTCAGTTATGTGGTGGCAGACAGGGTTGTGCTGCTGCTTGTCTACATGTCTTATGATTGGCAGCCACCAGCACTGGTTTTGCAGATCACATTGATCATAAATAATTTGATTTGATCCTGAACCATCAACCCAAGGCACTTCTGCAAGTGTTCCATCATGGCACTCAGTTTGGGAACCATTGGTACCAGTGGTAACAAGCATAATATGATTGTTATAAATCATACGTAGACTGTAATAAAATTACTAATCAATAATCCCACTCTGCAAATACCAAAATCACTCACCACACAGTTCAATTGCTACTTCTATCTCAGGAGACCTACCAGTCTGTGTCCTGTATAGTCAGGTCAGTAGCAGAGAGTATAATACAGCTGCACCAACATGCCATGAATCCAGTCTGCCTCTCACAATGTATCCTGACACACAGATGATTGTAATCACCACTAAATGAACACAGGACAAAATGAACAGTTCAAATGTATTGATTTGTTATTATTAAAAAAAGAATCAGACTTGAATATCTTGATTGTGAAGACACATCGGAACACTGTTCCACATTGTACAAAAGACAGTAGATCCATCCAGTATGTTGTGCCCTGCAATGTGTTTTGAAAATAAAGATTTCTTCCTCTGGCAATATGGACACTACTAGTGAGCAAACACCGGTCAGTCTACCTAAAGGTTATCACATCCCAATTACTTTTTATTTACCTGAAAGAACCTTAAGAATGTTATTACATCTCCATAAACTAACTCTAATTTCTAAAAAAAAAAAAAAAGCATAACACACAAAATAGTCCTAAACCATTGAAAATGCATACAAAACACATTTATACTGTATAATAATAATAATAATAATACTAATAATAATACACACCCAAGACACACACACACAAAACAATAAAAAGAAAAAAAGAGAATAAAATCATTCGCCATTATACCTCTTCTATAGAGTAGTATCCATACGAAAAATCCAGTAAGATTTTCTCCTTTAAAATGTATTCAGGTATCTCTCGTGCCCTCCGGGGCCCCTATACAAAGAGTTGTCACGTTACTAGGATCACAGTTGTATAAATCAGTTTACAGAGCTTCTGATTACTATATACTGAAATCCACAACTGCATTGTAGTAAATATCAACATAGGTGTAATCATAATTGATATGCCTTCTCACTACCGGGCTAATTCTGAGCCGCATACAGTAGATATCCGTTGAGTTTTTACATACAGGGGATGTGCAGATGTGACTCTATGCATCTTTGAGTATGTCCATCCTATTCTGATACTGAGAGGTTACACAGCGATTGCACATCCCCACCCTGACTTGTTGGGGTGTCATGGGGTGTCGTGGACATGTATCAAAAGCTCAGTGCAAGTCATGTGTACGGGGAAGGAAAGCCTGTGTCTGACGGAGCTCTTGCATTTAGCGTGGGGCCGGTGCAAGCGCAGATGCTGTGGCCCAGATTTATGAAGCCTTTGAGAGTGATAAATTGCATAATGATAAAGTACCAACCAAGCTTCCTAACTGTCAAACCCAGCCTGTAACATGACAGTTAGGAGATGATTGGCTGGTACTTTATCACCGTGCAATATATCACTCTCCAAGGCTTGATAAATCTGGGCCTAATTATGGTGGTTGCGGCAGTAAAATTGATGGGCAGCACTGGTTTCTGCTTGTGCACACATGAACCCCTGCATTAGTGGAATCAGGACCGATAAAAGAGTTGCCCCTACTAGTAGAAGAAATGCTGTAGGTGAAATGTGCACATGTTATTTTGTCATTGATTCATTCTGTATTCCCTAGAACATTAATAGAAGGAGGCAAATCAGACTTCAGACTTGGCGCTTTACTGGATATACTGTAAAAAAGAATCGTTCTCAAAGTAAATGTATATGTGAGAAGGGTAGACATCAGGGGGGGACTGTGAGGACTGGTGTCAAGGGCCCTTACAGATAGGGGGCCCCACCCCTGGCTCCAAATGTTAATACCTGTAGACATAGGGAGTGCGGTTGCTACGGGGCCCTGGCCACGTCCAGGGCCCGGCCCTCCACTCCCCCTGCACCTGGATAATATGCCTACTTGCTGTTGCAGGCACATCTACTGTCAGTGTTTTATGGGTAACGGATGGCTCTGACTCCCCGTTCTCACTGATGCTGGGAGGAGCCATGGCATTGCTTAGTCTGGCTCCTCCCAGCATCAGTGAGGATGGAGAGACACGGAGCCAGCGGCCGGGACATTGACAGCAGATGTGCCTGCAGCAGCACATTGCTGACAGAGGAGAAGCTTACATAGGTGTGTGCAGGGGGGGGGGGGGGGGTGCCTGGTGCGCACAGGCACTCCCTAATGTCTGGAACCCTGATCTCACATGCCTGATGCAGCGATCCTCTGATGCAGCAGTCCCTGTCAGGACTGCATTTCTGTCCGGACGCCTGGGTTAATGAAAGGTGCCACTGCCACCGTCTTTCAAACTCCCGGCTCCAACTCCATGTACAAAGATAGCGTGATGTGACGTGATTACGTCATGCTGTTCGCACGCCCACCCGTCACACCCTACACACGCCCACCTCTCTCCTTCAATGCTATGCCAACGCCAGCCACTGATGAGGATCAGCATGCAGCCAGCGTTCCTCTTAGAAAGACAAATTCAATACTGGCAGGCGGTCGGCAGCAGCATTGACACGTCACTCGTTTTTCCAGCAGCAGTAGTACTAACCTGCGACTGTCAGTGTCAGTGAGTGGCTGACTTGTAAGTAAGCTGCTGCAGCTTGCAGGGTAAAGAGAGGGGGAGCCAGATCAGGCTGAGGAGGAGCAGTGTAATTGCAGTGAGTGCCATCAGGGGTGTTTGTTTGGTGCACACCACAACATCTGACAATGTATCTGCTTTATTAGGATTGGTACAAGGGTGGATATTTTATATTGCATTGACCGTCAATAGATGGTGCTAGACACACCCCTCCGACGGTGCACCCTCTAATAAAATGTGCTGCGCACGCCTATGAAGCCTTATCTGTGAATCAGCTCTCTGTGAACCGTTCCTGTAGGTCCACAACACTTCACCTGTATGTAACGTGACAATGTATGACATCACATAGGGGTGGAGCAGTGCAGCATAACCTATTTTTTGGGAGGGAGGGGCTCTGTCTATTTTGTCAGCACCAGGCCCCACAATTTCTTATAGCAGCCCTGTATGTGAGTGTCAAGTTACATGTACTAGCAATGACATTCAGTAGTTTATCTATGTATCTGAGCACATAAATAGTGAGCCACTAAAGCGATTATTCTCTCAGATATAGTTGTTTTTTCCACTGGCCGAGAAGGCATTTTAGTAATTATTTTTAGAATTAATTTATGGAAATGTTATAACATTCTTAAATGTGACAGGGAATTGTTTGGTACCATATCGGTTTTCATATAAATCATTGGTGGTCATTCCGAGTTGTTCGCTCGCAAGCTGCTTTTAGCAGCTTTGCACACGCTAAGCCGCCGTCTACTGGGAGTGAATCTTAGCATAGTAAAATTGCGAACGAAAGATTAGCAGAATTGCGAATAGAAACTTCTTAGCAGTTTCTGAGTAGCTCCAGACTTACTCGGCAACTGCGATTAGTTCAGTCAGTTTCGTTCCTGGTTTGACGTCACAAACACTCCCAGCGTTCGCCCAGACACTCCCCCGTTTCTTCAGACATTCCCGCGTTTTTCCCAGAAACGGCAGCGTTTTTTCACCCCCCCCCATAAAACGGCCTGTTTCCGCCCAGAAACACCCACTTCCTCTCAATCACATTACGATCACCAGAACTAAGAAAAAACCTTGTAATGCCGTGAGTAAAATACCTAACTGCATAGCAAATTTACTTGGCGCAGTCGCACTGCGGACATTGCGCATGCGCATTAGCGACTAATCGCTCCGTTGCGAAAAAAAATAACGAGCGATCAACTCAGAATGACCACCATTATACGCTAATTGATTAGAAAGTAGGAACATTTATATGAACAGACCTGCGCTTTTTTAGCAGTAGTGTCCTTACTAACTGATAAGAAAGCATACATGTGTACAACGCTCTGATTCATTTGTTATTATCATGAAGTGATATAGGGCCTAACTCAAGGTTGATTGCAAAACAACATTTTCCTCTAATGGGCAAAACCATGTGCACTGCAGGGGGGACAGATGTAACATGTGCAGAGAGAGTTAGATTTGGGTGGGTTATATTGTTTGTGTGCTGTGTAAATACTGGCTGCTTTATTTTTACACTACAAGTTAGATTTCAGTTTGAACACACCCCACCCAAATCTAACTCTCTCTACACATGTTATATCTGCCCCACCTGCACTGCACATGAGGAAAATGTTGTTTTGCAATCAACCTTGAATAAGGCCCATAGGCAAAGGCAGTAGCACTGAGTATTGTTGCGTTAAACATAAGGGATACATTGTCTGCAGCGGTGACACTGGAAACTAATATTAAAATAAACATACAAATATTTACTAACTTTTGCTACTGCAGATTGGCACTGAGCATGACCAGAAAGCCTACTGCCAACAAACACATTGATTCCCTTTAAAACTGCCAATTAAATAGATAAGTGCAACATTCTCATGTGAGTGATTGTAATAGTATTTGTTTTTAATAAACATGCCTGCTTAAAATCTTAAAGTAACTTTTGAAGATAATACACATCTTAGGCTGAGTACACAGTGAGGATCATTCAGATGTGGTTGGAGTTGCTATGGAAGCAGTGATATCTCTGTATGTAAAAGCAGCAGGAGGCGTCTTATACAAGCAGACGCCTTCTGCTGCAGTGCTGATCTGAGCTGCGTGCAACGATGTAGCAACGGATCAGTCACTCATATTTGGACAGCTTTCAGCACCAATGGGGATGCGCAGCCTCCTCCAACCACGGAGATCCCTGACCTCTTCCCTCCCCATAAATGGTGGCGACATTGCTCCATTTGGAGAAACGGAGGCCGTCACCGCACCCAAATAGCATCAGGCTGTCAATCTCTGACTGTTGCTGATCACCATCCAATGTCACAGGACCCGTTCGCACCTAAATCCACATAACCCCTACGATTAAATATATTGTTTGTACAGCAGACAAATGATATATAGTTGCGGTCGTTGGCTCGTGTGTACACCTGATATGTCTGTGAATGACATTGTGAAAGACATTGGATTGGTAATTGTGTATGCACATAACGTTTTTGCAGAACATTTATCAAATTGTTGGATTGGTCAGGCCGTAGGTTGGCTGGTCGGTCCATGGTTCAGTCTGAGTTGTCTGCAAAAATTAAATAATGGATTGCCTTGTATTTTTCATTTAAAAAATACAGAACCATGGATTTATGTAAAACTCAGTCTAGCACAATTAGAAAATAGATGTGCACAGACCTCCGTGTTATGGTTTTGGTTTTGTCAAAGCCACCCTCAAGTGTTTTTCCTCATTTCCGGTTTTTGTTTCGGTGTTGAATGCCTTTAACATTGATAAAAATCGATAAACAGTTTGGTTTTTAAATCCATCTTCCGAACTGACAACAAACCCAAGCCTGGACTCAGTTCCACTCAGAACAACAAAGTGTATCTGAACTGAGACTCGATTTGACTCGGAACCCCTAAGTTCGGGTGTGTTTGTATTCCAGGAAAACTGAGCCGCACTTCTCTAAATTAGAATAATCTTGGATTTACATCAAATAGCGGCAGTTGGTAATAGACTTAATGATCGGTATCACAGGAAATGCAGTAACATATGCAGAGAGTCAGAGGCAATGCTGTAGCAGAAGTAACATCAATGGCAAGATGTAATAACAGATGCAGTGTGAACCATTGATGAAGTCCCAATATAGGTGAGCACACAGCAGCAGACTCAGATGGTAACTAGCACAAGGTTACTGACCACTGGAGATAGAAAGGATACCGATGATGTGATGGTGAATCATCGATGAAACTGTATATTGGTGGCGGAGCACTGATGTAGATAGAGGTCGATGGCCGAACACTGATGGAGATAAGTGTCGATGGCAGAACAGCCATGCAGAACGGCAAGCTGGATGGAACTCAAGTCTCAGGGCAGAATGGATTCTCCTGGAGCGTGGTAACCTGGAAGCAGCTGAGAGCAAAGAACCATACAGAGTATGACAACCATAGCACTGGCGATTAGGCAGTTCTTACCAGCATTCTTATAGCAGCCAGTGTTGTGCTTTAATAGGGAAACTGTGTTTGTATCAGATGTGGCTGCGGCCTAGCAGCAATGGTGGCGGCATGGAAGCCGTGGGTAGCTGAAACTGTGAGTCAGACATGATGGGCTGATGATGCTGTATAGCCGCGGGGACAGCAGCAGCGGGTGACCTCAGGAACGGGTGCCGGACTGCTGACACCTGGTGACAGCTGGTAGTCCCTCTGCATATGCGCAGAGGCACGTGGCAGCCACGTGGGTGCTGTGTGGGATCTGATTGGATTGTAATCAGACTAATTAAGCTATAATGTCTGATTTGTAGGTGTGGGTTACCCCCACAAATCACACATTTTTAATTAAGCCCTCAAATATCAGCAGGGGATTTGTAATGACCGAAATTAATGTATCATTGTCTATTTTATCCAGAACAGATATACTGTAGAGCTATAACAAAATATCCATCCACATGAAGGTGACATTGGAACACCAGATAAGATCAGATATTCTACTTTAAGTCAGCACCTTAGCGCAGAAGAGGAAATTTTTCCATCTACTCCTTGAAACATAATACGTCACACACCTGCTGAGTTGGTTTTCCAATATTTTAATTTATTACCACCTATAGAACTTAATGCAGAAAAACACAACACATATATAAAAATTCCATCTTCTGAATATTAAATTGCTCAGTACGTAACTCTTCCATCAGCCTGCGCAGTCTTACAAGTTCACTACTGGGTGTTACAGTGACAATATTTCCTAAAGGTGATGCCATCATAATGTCAACATTCACTATGTCCGACACATCAGAATGTCAACATGTTTACAATGGGGCCATCTGAAATGTGGACATGTCAAATCCCAACATTCTCAGAATTCCAACATTAGGGTTAGGCTGTGAGACGGGAGCGTGATGGTTAGGCACTAGGGGGGAGGATTAGTAATTAGGGTTAGGCACTAGCAGGAGAATACTCACCAGAACCACCACTCCATCAGGTCTCTGTGCTGGAACTGCTCCACACGTGACTGCCTGGGCCCGGAAGCCTCCACAGGACACACCACTTCACTGCCAGGAGGTTAGTCACCGCTAGACCACCAGAGATGGTCTGTCGACATTCTATTGTGCAACATATCAGCAGTGTCCACATGATGAATGTCAACCTGGGGAAAGTTGACCTTATATACCATACCCAAGAGGACTATCTCATGGTAAGTAGATTTTTTTAATGACATTTGCAGATTGGCCATTTGCAGAACTGTCTGTTCACAAATCATCATATTGAGGCAATATAAACTCACTCCAACTCAGCAACTTCGATGGGACCAGCGCTCTGCTATTGTTAGTAAGTCTTTAAGTAAATGCCCAATTTGCTGGCTTAACTAGTCATTCTCTGGCAACCAACACGAAGGTAACAGAGTACATGGGAAGTTGGGTTCATCAACAGTTGGAGAGCAACTGCTCGGCTAAGCCTTGACTTCAATCATTACTGACAAATTGTCCTGTTTCTGTTTTGTAGCAAATCACCTGCATCTGTGGCTAGAGATTTACTTTGCTTGGCTTTTATTTTCACCAATATGAATATGCTGAGGATTTAAAGGGATCATTGAGTATGGTAATACATAAGCTTGTATACAGCACAGTTCTATGCTCCTGTTTAGTTTGAATTCATGCAGGAGATTGTATTACTACAGTACCTGCAATAAGATTCTACTAGCTTTTCCACAACACAAAGGAGGATATTACTGCAAAGTGCTTTATCAGTCTCATTCCTCCTTCACTCTTAACCTGTGTAGGCAGTGAGTAATACTGCTGTCAAGCCAAGATGACCTGCAGGTCAACCTACCAGTGTTAGCACAGTGACTGTGTTCTCCTGAACTTCCGACTTACTGGGAATTGCTGATCTCTGAAGTGGGACTGCATGTTTGGAATCCCTTAAAAATCAATTCATCGATTCATACTTTGTTCCCAACTTTAAGTTTGTTTTTTTGCTGACTTCTGTGTATACTGTAATTCTAAAATGCTGGAGTTCATCAAGAAATACCATCAGTTCGGAGTTACACTAACTCCTGACACTGATTCAGAATTCAGAATAATCATAAAGCTTTAGGTGTGCTGTCAGAATTCGGCCAACCAAATCTATATCCTGATTCCCCTCTGAGCTCCAAAGTTTTCAGTTCCCAGCTCCAAAAGAAAATCTATATCAATTATTATTATTTTCTAACTTAGGCTACTTAGCTAAAGTTTAATATTGAAAATAGGGGTTTTTATACAGTATTCGGGAAAACCTTTGTCATATAAATCTCACTTCACTCAAACAGTAAAACATTGATACGGTGCATCCTTAATTCTATCCAATGAACCAATGCAGCATTCAATGGCTATGCAGCTACAGTGATGCAGAAAGCATCTCAATTAAATAAAGGCAAAGGATGGAAAATGTGCATTATGCTGTTACAGTGATAAGTCCATTGGGCATTCATTCATACATGCAATCATTTAAATAAGTAAAATGTTGTATAGGGAGATGTCATGCTCTACAACACCCACCCTCTAATTAGAGCATAGTATCTGACTGGTGGGGTTTTCACAAAATCAGAACCTTCCTTTTGTTGAAATAAGTCCTTTATAGGATCATTACCTCATGATGACCAAAAGTTGGCCATACATATAGTGGTTATTATCTTCAAGGCTTGATACATACTGCCCAAAGAGTCAGGATTCTGAAGTTAGAACTGAACAGAATAGTTGATTTACAGTGCAGACTAAATACAGGCTAAAGTTGACCGCACACAGTGATCCAGCCACTTGGACAGAAGACTGGTTATCATCCAATTGGATTCCATCACTCTGCGCTCAGTAGAAGTGACAGGATTGGCCCATTTATGACGAGATTACAAGTTGCTGTTTGTAACACTTAATAAATTATTTAAATGCATACACACTTGCCGATGCCAACAGCGACAGAGCGACGGTGGGGGTAGGAGGGTTAGCAGGGCTGTGCTGCATTCGGCAGCATGACCCTCGCTGGTGATGTTGCCCGTCGGACCTGTATGCGTAGGATGTTGCTGACGACGCGTGGGAGCACGCATTGTCATCAACATAGTGCGTATACAGTACACTGGATGATTTGAATGATATGTCATTCCGAACTGTCGGAATTGGCAACATCATTCGCAATATCTTCTACTGCACACCCGGCATAACTGCTAATCCTCTATGGTCAGGTTTCCTGAGATCCATTCCTGGCAAGACTTTCCTGAATGTAAATGACATATGTTCTACGGAGATGGTAAAGTGTAAGTACAACCCGATGCTCCGAAAGTCTTACCAATGCTAAAACATTATAAAACCTATTAATTTTTAGCCCTCAAAAGAAAAAAAGGGCACACTGATCTGTGTTACACCTGTACACAGAGTCTACAAAATGTTGACATTGTCATAACGTCGATATTTCCATTACACTTAGAGTTACTGTTAGGGTTAGGAATAGAATAACAATCAAAACACATTGTCACCATTTCAATGAATCTCGGCATGGTCATTATGGACATGTCAACAAGTTCACTGTCGACATATAAAACATGTTGATATCCACATGTTAACTTAAAGAACACCAAAATTGTGAATGTCGATTAAATATTCAACACAGCCCCAAACCAGTATCTTGTGCAGAACCTCATTGGGTCTTGTTCAGGCTCTGCCTGTAAGCAAGTCTTCCTCCTAACGGAGTCTTTCCGAGTTGATCGCTCGCTGTCATTTTTCACAGCGCAGCGAACAGTTTACTACTGCGCATGCGTATGCACCGCAATGCGTAGGTGCGTCATACAGGTACAAAGCGAATCGTTGCTGGGCAATGGAGTTAATGAAGAATCCATTCCCACAGCCGATCGCAAGGAGATTGACAGGAAGAGGGTGCTTGTGGGTGGCAACTGACCGTTTTCAGGGAATGTTTGTGAAAACACAGGCGTGTCTAAGCATTTGCAGGACCGGTGTCTGACGCAGTGGCGTGCGGTGAGGTCAGTGGCTGGTGAGGCACTACAGCCATAAAGTCCGCCGAATCCTGCCGATGACCCCTACCGCCGCTGAGCCAATGCTCGCTACTGCCCCTAAGCCGCTGCCACCGCCAGCGGCTTATAAACTCACCCACCATCAACTGACCCAGCCCTCTGACACTAATTTGCATCCCAGTCTGATGTCGCCAATGCCCGCTGCCTGCCTGCTCATCATACTTGTAATATATTGTACATTTGTATAGAAAAAAATAATTAGTGTTTATGACTGGGAAGGGAGTGGGAGGAGGACATGAATGCAATTTTATTGTCCAGGGCTTCCATTAACTTCATGGAAAAGGGTCTGAATGGGTTAAAAAAAAAATGCGTGAGGTTTCCCCTCCTAAGTATAACCAGCCTCGGGCTCTTTGAGCCGATCCTGGTTGTTTAAATACTGGGGAAAAAATTGGACAGGGGTTCCTCGTATTTAGACAACCAGCACCGGGCTCTTAGTCCAGTCCTGGTTCCAAAAATACGGGGGGCAAAAGATGTAGGGGTCCCCCGTATTTTTAAAACCAGCTCTGGGCTCCACTAGCCAGGGACATAATGCCACAGCCGGGGGACACATTTATGTAGGTCCCTGCGGCCGTGGCCTTACCCCCCCAACTAGTCACCTCTGGCCGGGGTTCCCTGGAGGAGTGGGGACCCTTTAAATCAAGGGGTCCCCCCCTCCAGGCATCCAAGGGCCAGGGGTGAAGCCTGAGGCTGTCCCCAACACCCCTGGGTGGTGGATGCCGGGCTGATAGACATGTGTGTAAAAATAAGAATTTACTTACCGATAATTCTATTTCTCATAGTCCGTAGTGGATGCTGGGGACTCCGAAAGGACCATGGGGAATAGCGGCTCCGCAGGAGACTGGGCACAAAGTAAAAGCTTTAGGACTAGCTGGTGTGCACTGGCTCCTCCCCCTATGACCCTCCTCCAAGCCTCAGTTAGGATACTGTGCCCGGACGAGCGTACACAATAAGGAAGGATTTTGAATCCCGGGTAAGACTCATACCAGCCACACCAATCACACCGTACAACTTGTGATCTGAACCCAGTTAACAGCATGATAACAGAAGGAGCCTCTGAAAAGATGGCTCACAACAACAATAACCTGATTTTTGTAACAATAACTATGTACAAGTAATGCAGACAATCCGCACTTGGGATGGGCGCCCAGCATCCACTACGGACTATGAGAAATAGAATTATCGGTAAGTAAATTCTTATTTTCTCTAACGTCCTAGTGGATGCTGGGGACTCCGAAAGGGCCATGGGGATTATACCAAAGCTCCCAAACGGGCGGGAGAGTGCGGATGACTCTGCAGCACCGAATGAGAGAACTCCAGGTCCTCCTCAGCCAGGGTATCAAATTTGTAGAATTTAGCAAACGTGTTTGCCCCTGACCAAGTAGCTGCTCGGCAAAGTTGTAAAGCCGAGACCCCTCGGGCAGCCGCCCAAGATGAGCCCACTTTCCGTGTGGAATGGGCTTTTACAGATTTTGGCTGTGGCAGGCCTGCCACAGAATGTGCAAGCTGATTTGTACTACAAATCCAACAAGCAATCGTCTGCTTAGAAGCAGGAGCACCCAGCTTGTTGGGTGCATACAGGATAAACAGCGAGTCAGATTTTCTGACTCCAGCCGTCCTGGAAACATATATTTGCAGGGCCCTGACTACGTCCAGCAACTTGGAATCCTCCAAGTCCCTAGTAGCCGCAGGCACCACAATAGGTTGGTTTAAGTGAAATGCTGAAACCACCTTAGGGAGAAATTGAGGACGAGTCCTCAATTCTGCCCTGTCCGTATGAAAAATTAGGTAAGGGCTTTTATAGGATAAAGCCGCCAATTCTGATACACGCCTGGCTGAAGCCAGGGCTAACAGCATTACCACTTTCCATGTGAGATATTTCAAGTCCACAGTGGTGAGTGGTTCAAACCAATGTGATTTTAGGAATCCCAACACTACATTGAGATCCCAAGGTGCCACTGGAGGCACAAAAGGAGGCTGTATATGCAGTACTCCCTTTACAAACGTCTGAACTTCAGGAACAGAAGCTAGTTCTTTTTGGAAGAATATCGACAGGGCCGAAATTTGAACCTTAATGGACCCTAATTTGAGGCCCATAGACAGTCCTGTTTGCAGGAAATGCAGGAATCGACCCAGTTGAAATTCCTCCGTAGGGGCCTTCCTGGCCTCGCACCACGCAACATATTTACGCCAAATACGGTGATAATGTTGTACGGTTACATCCTTCCTGGCTTTGATCAGGGTAGGGATGACTTCATCCGGAATGCCTTTTTCCGTCAGGATCCGGCGTTCAACCGCCATGCCGTCAAACGCAGCCGCGGTAAGTCTTGGAACAGACATGGTCCCTGCTGGAGCAGGTCCTGTCTTAGAGGTAGAGGCCACGGGTCTTCCGTGAGCATCTCTTTCTTTACTCCTCTCCTTCTTATGATTCTCAGTACTTTTGGTATGAGAGGAAGAGGAGGGAACACATACACTGACCGGTACACCCACGGTGTTACCAGAGCGTCCACAGCTATTGCCTGAGGGTCCCTTGACCTGGAGCAATATCTGTCCAGTTTTTTGTTGAGGCGAGACGCCATCATGTCCACCTTTGGTTTTTCCCAACGGTTTACAATCATGTGGAAGACTTCTGGGTGAAGTCCCCACTCCCCCGGGTGAAGATCGTGTCTGCTGAGGAAGTCTGCTTCCCAGTTGTCCACTCCCGGAATGAACACTGCTGACAGTGCTATCACATGATTTTCCGCCCAGCGAAGAATCCTTGCCACTTCCGTCATTGCCCTCCTGCTTCTTGTGCCGCCCTGTCTGTTTACGTGGGCGACTGCCGTGATGTTGTCCGACTGGATCAATACTGGCTGACCCTGAAGCAGAGGCCTTGCCTGACTTAGGGCATTGTAAATGGCCCTTAGTTCCAGGATATTTATGTGAAGTGACGTTTCCATGCTTGACCACAAGCCCTGGAAATTTTTTCCCTGTGTGACTGCTCCCCAGCCTCTCAGGCTGGCATCCGTGGTCACCAGGACCCAATCCTGAATGCCGAATCTGCGGCCCTCTAGGAGATGAGCACTCTGTAACCACCACAGGAGAGACACCCTTGTCCTTGGAGACAGGGTTATCCGCTGATGCATTTGAAGATGCGATCCGGACCATTTGTCTAGCAGATCCAACTGAAAAGTTCTTGCGTGGAATCTGCCGAATGGAATCGCTTCGTAAGAAGCCACCATCTTTCCCAGGACCCTTGTGCACTGATGCACTGACACCTGGCCTGGTCTTAGGAGTTTCCTGACTAGGTCGGATAACTCCCTGGCTTTCTCTTCCGGGAGAAACACCTTTTTCTGTACTGTGTCCAGAATCATCCCTAGGAACAGCAGACGTGTCGTCGGAATCAGCTGCGATTTTGGAATATTTAGAATCCATCCGTGCTGTCGTAGTACTATTTGAGATAGTGCTACTCCGACCTCTAACTGTTCTCTGGACCGTGCCCTTATCAGGAGATCGTCCAAGTAAGGGATAATTAAGACGCCTTTTCTTCGAAGAAGAATCATCATTTCGGCCATTACCTTGGTAAAGACCCGGGGTGCCGTGGACAATCCAAACGGCAGCGTCTGAAACTGATAGTGACAGTTCTGTACCACAAACCTGAGGTACCCTTGGTGAGAAGGGCAAATTGGGACATGGAGGTAAGCATCCTTGATGTCCAGAGACACCATGTAGTCCCCTTCTTCCAGGTTCGCTATCACTGCTCTGAGTGACTCCATCTTGAACTTGAACCTTTTTATGTAAGTGTTCAAGGCTTTCAGATTTAAAATGGGTCTCACCGAGCCGTCCGGCTTCGGTACCACAAACAGCGTGGAGTAATACCCCTTTCCCTGTTGTAGGAGGGGTACCTTGATTATCACTTGCTGGGAATACAGCTTGTGAATGGCTTCCAATACCGCCTCCCTGTCGGGGGTAGACGTTGGTAAAGCAGACTTCAGGAACCGGCGAGGGGGAGACGTCTCGAATTCCAATTTGTACCCCTGAGATACTACCTGCAGGATCCAGGGGTCCACTTGCGAGTGAGCCCACTGCGCGCTGAAATTCTTGAGACGGGCCCCCACCGTGCCTGAGTCCGCTTGTAAGGCCCCAGCGTCATGCTGAGGACTTGGCAGAAGCGGGGGAGGGCTTCTGTTCGTGGGAAGAAGCTGTCTGTCGCAGTCTTTTTCCCCTTACTCTGCCCCGGGGCAGATATGAGTGGCCTTTTGCCCGCTTGCCCTTATGGGGACGAAAGGACTGAGCCTGAAAAGATGGTATCTTTTTCTGCTGCGAGGTGACTTGGGGTAAAAAGGTGGATTTCCCAGCCGTTGCCGTGGCCACCAGGTCCGATAGACCGCCCCCAAATAACTCCTCCCCTTTATACGGCAATACTTCCATATGCCGTTTGGAATCCACATCCCCTGACCACTGTCGCGTCCATAATCCTCTTCTGGCAGAAATGGACATCGCACTTACTCTTGATGCCAGAGTGCAAATGTCTCTCTGTGCATCTCGCATATATAGGAATGCATCCTTTAAATGCTCTATAGTCAATAATATATTGTCCCTGTCCAGGGTATCAATATTTTCAGTCAGGGAATCCGACCAAGCCACCCCAGCACTGCACATCCAGGCTGAGGCGATTGCTGGTCGCAGTATAACACCAGTATGTGTGTATATACTTTTAAGGATATTTTCCAGCCTCCTATCTGCTGGCTCCTTAAGGGCGGCCGTTTCTGGAGACGGTAACGCCACTTGTTTTGATAAGCGTGTGAGCGCCTTATCCACCCTAGGGGGTGTTTCCCAACGAGCCCTAACCTCTGGTGGGAAGGGATATAGTGCCAATAATTTTTTAGAAATCAGCAGTTTTTTATCGGGGGAAACCCACGCTTCATCACACACTTCATTCAATTCATCTGATTCAGGAAAAACTACGGGTAGTTTTTTCACACCCCACATAATACCCCTTTTTGTGGTACTTGCAGTATCAGAGATGTGCAAAACCTCCTTCATTGCCGTGATCATGTAACGTGTGGCCCTACTGGAAAATACGTTTGTTTCTTCACCGTCGACACTGGAGTCAGTGTCTGTGTCTGGGTCCGTGTCGACCCACTGAGATAACGGGCGTTTAATAGCCCCTGACGGTGTTTGAGACGCCTGGACAGGCACTAACTGAGCTGCCGGCTGTCTCATGTCGTCAACAGTTTTCTGTAACGTGCCGACACTGTCACGTAATTCCTTAATTACGGCCATCCATTCAGGTGTCGACTCCCTAGGGGGTGACATCACTATTATAGGCAATTGCTCCGCCTCCACATCATTTTCCTCCTCATACATGTCGACACACACGTACCGACACCCAGCACACACACAGGGAATGCTCTGATAGAGGACAGGACCCACTTAGCCCCTTGGGGAGACAGAGGGAGAGTTTGCCAGCACACACCAGAGCGCTATATATGTATAGGGACAACCTTACAATAAGTGTCTATCCCTTATAGCTGCTTATATCTGTTATTTTGCCAAATAAGTGCCCCCCTCTCTTTTTTACCCTGTTTCTGTAGTTGCAGGATGCAGGGGAGATTCTGGGAGCCTTCCCACCAGCGGCGCTGTGTGGGAAAAATGGCGCTGTGTGCTGAGGAGATAGGCCCCGCCCCCTTCACGGCGGGCTCTTCTCCCGCTTTTTTCTGGAAAACTGGCAGGGGTTAAATACATCCATATAGCCCAGGAGCTATATGTGATGTATTTTTTGCCAAATAAGGTAAATTCATTGCTTCCCAGGGCGCCCCCCCCCAGCGCCCTGCACCCTCAGTGACCGGAGTGTGAAGTGTGCTGAGAGCAATGGCGCACAGCTGCAGTGCTGTGCACTACCTTATGAAGACAGGAAAGTCTTCTGCCGCCGATTTATGGACCTCTTCTTGCTTCAGCATCTGTAAGGGGGCCGGCGGCGCGGCTCCGGGACCCATCCATGGCTGGGCCTGTGATCGTCCCTCTGGAGCTAATGTCCAGTAGCCTAAGAAGCCCAATCCACTCTGCACGCAGGTGAGTTCGCTTCTTCTCCCCTTAGTCCCTCGATGCAGTGAGCCTGTTGCCAGCAGGTCTCACTGAAAATAAAAAAACCTATTTAAACTTTTACTCTAAGCAGCTCAGGAGAGCCACCTAGATTGCACCCTTCTCGTTCGGGCACAAAATCTTAACTGAGGCTTGGAGGAGGGTCATAGGGGGAGGAGCCAGTGCACACCAGCTAGTCCTAAAGCTTTTACTTTGTGCCCAGTCTCCTGCGGAGCCGCTATTCCCCATGGTCCTTTCGGAGTCCCCAGCATCCACTAGGACGTTAGAGAAAAAAAGAATATTGTTTTTTGTTGTGGAACTACAAGGCCCAGCAAGTTTCTCCTGCTTGCTGGTACTTGGAGAGCCTCAAGTATCAGCATGCGAGGAAATAACGGGCCCACTGGTACCTGTAGTTCTACAACAACAAAAATACCCAAATAAAAACACAACAGGCACACCGTGAAAGTAAACATTTTTTAAAACACACTTACACACTCACACATACTTACCTACATCCCACGCCGATAACGCCCACTTGTCCATGTAGAATCCAATAGGTTTACCTGTAAAAATAAGAGAGAGATTACTTACCTACATCCCACGCCGATCACGTCCACTTGTCCATGTAGAATCCAATAGGTATACCTGTAAAAATGAATATTGTACTGACAAACTTCAATACACAGGAGTGAGGAAGAGAGAGAGAGATATTTTATCTGTCTGTGGGGAGGAACAGGGGTGCTGCTGTACTCCCCACAGGCGCCTCAGGCTGTCCCTGCACTTGACAGAAGCCGCCGGACGCGGCTTGGCAGCAGACAGACACCTGGTGCTGATGCTGGAGGTGGCTGAAGTTAGCTTGGAGGTTGGAGGAGGAGAGCACTGGCTGTCGCCACTGCACTTTCAGCATCTTGGCTTCCCGGCGCCGGCTCCAGGCCCGCTGCCGCCACTGCACTTGTCTCCCCCCGCCCCTTCCCTGGTGATGCCTGCTTCGAGTACACAGGGTCCCACTCCCAAGGATGATCGCCGGCCGGGCGCCAGCAGCAGGTGACGGAGTGAGGGGGAGAATGAAGGGAGGGGAGCTTATTGTCCCGCCGCCTCGTATGGATGATTGAATAGTAGATCCAGCGCTGGATCCGCTGTCCAATCATTTCTGCCTTGCTGACAGTGATGTGGGCTGAAGGCCCATCCCTGTCAGCGAGGCACTTCTATAGGTGCCGCTATCCCTATCTTTTTCAATGGGCTTTTACAGCCTAGTTCTTGGCCCCGCCCCCCGCTCAATCCATATTCCCATTATCTATGGGAGGCACTGCTATCAGTGCCTCCCAAGCCTATTTAATGAGTTAAAATTATTAGAATAAAATAAAGAACATACTTATGACACAGAAAATGTGTCATAAGTATCTTCTTTGTGTTATTTTAATAATTAATCACAGGGGAGGCACTGCCTCCCCTGACTGCACGTCCCTGGTCTGACGTCAATTCCGGGACCAAAAAGACTGAAGTGATCGCAGCAACTGAGTAAGTCCAGAGCTACTCAGAAACTGCAAAAAACATATTCGTCCTGCTCGGCTGCACAAGCTTTCGCACACTTTCAAAGCAAAAATACATTCCCCTGTGGGCGGCGACTATGCGTTTGCACGGCTGCAATAAGTAGCTAGAGAAGCGGTCAACTCGGAATGAGGGTCATAGTGAAGATCAAGTACACTCTATGGGGGTCATTCCGAGTTGATTGCTCGCTAGCAGTTTTTAGCAGCCGTGCAAACGCTATGCCGCCGCCCACTGGGAGTGTATTTTAGCTTAGCAGAAGTGCGAACGGTTGTATCGCAGAGCGTCTGCAAAAATTTTTTGTGTAGTTTCAGAGTAGCTGAAAACCAACTCAGCGCTTTGCGATCACTTCAGACTATTCAGTTCGAGATTTGATGTCACGTTTTCCCTGGCACGCCTGTGTTTTTCCAAACACTCCCTGAAAACGGTCTGTTGCCACCCAGAAACGCCCACTTCGTGTCAATCACTCTGCGGCAACCAGTGCGACTGAAATGCATCGCTAGAACCTGTGCAAAACTGCATCGTTCGTTATGCCCGTACGTCGCGCGTGCGCCGCATACGCATGCGCAGAATTGACTATTTTTAGCCTAACAAATGCAGCTATCGATCAACTCGGAATGACCCCCGTTGTTTTGTGACCTAATCTTAGATAGTTTTGCCTAAACAAGAAAAAGTAGACTGAAATCCTTTCTTAGGTAGGAAAGTAACTGATGAAAATATACTAGGAGTGTCGAAAAAAATGTATTTTATTTTATTATCAGGGCACAAATTTCTTGTTAACCTCAAGGACAGCCACTGTCATAAAGATATATTTCTGGAGTGAGCTGATGAGTAGATCCCTGGGCTAAGGACTTTTTTTCCCCTCTGTACAACTCCAGCTGTCCTTCAATTGCTCATAAGTTTTCACTGTGTCGTTTAGAGCATATGGCTGGCGTTGCATGTAGCTGGCGTCACATAAAAATAAAATAACAAAACATAAAAACAATATTACTTTCTCTCAAGCAGCGAACAGCCTGCAACAAATTACTTTGCAGTAACAGCACTGATTGGTTTAAGGCTAAAGTAGCAGGAACTTATAAAAATGAGATTTAAAGAAAGAAACACCATTTTCGTCCACTCTCTGCCGAGCAGACTGGGAACGTACAGGTTCCTCCAGAAGCAAATCATTTATTATTATTTTTGCAGAACATAAAACACGGAAAGTGGAGGGGCCAGACGGACACAATTGTTTTATGTCTGAATGGAATGTATTTGTGACTGAAACTACAGTAGCTGCTGTATCAGTGAATTGAGCATTTTAAATAATCTAAAGAAGGAATAAGAAAGTTTAGGGGCTCATTTTGAGCTGGGAGCAAATCAAAGAAAGCAAGTTACTCTGCACCTGGAACAAAACCGTGTTGCAATGCAAGGAGTGTACATACAATACACATTGATTTTGCATGTGTGGTAAATATTGGATAGAGTTGGCCATTGACAATTGATAATTACAAACCATCAATAGTTACCCAGCAATGGGAAATGGTTTTGTCATTGATGGTGGAGATCCAATGGTTCTCCACCATCGATGGACAGAGGACCCCGGATGGGTTTATATAGCTCCTTACCCTGATGCATCCATGAAGCCCCGCCCCCAGGTTCTTATTGGCCCACAGTGCAGTGAGTAAAAGAGCAGGGAGGACTATCAGTGGATAAAACCATTGACGGTTAACCTTGCAATGTTAATTGTGTCAACGAAGATTTTGACTAAAGGTCATCATTGATGACAATTTTATTTCAGGACTAAAATTACTAGAATTAGACTAAAACAAAAACTGAGATCCACTGACTAAGGGGCCTATTTATCACCATCCGCATCTGATGATGCAGATAACAGGTGATAAACTAGACCAAACTCGCACTGCGATAATTGATTACATTGCAGGGATGTATCGATTATCGCATGCAGGGACAGAGCTTGTGAGCAAGCTTTGTCTCTGCGATGCCTCTCCGCAGCATCATCAGGGTATTTTTTTTTTTAAATACCCCGATGTCCTGCTGTGCATGTGCTGCCGTCAATTGCTATCGCCACTGCTGGGTCCCCCCCATCGCTAATACCCCTGCGCCACAGAAGAGCCCCCCACCGGGTTTATACTTACCAGTCGCAGGAGCCGGTGTCCGCTGCTCCAAGAGGCTGCCAGGCGCCGGGTCCTTCTTTTGTGCTGTGACCCCCGGTGCTGTAAAGTGCACTGCTGTTTTGCAGCATCACTTTACTGCACCGGGAGTCACAGCGCAGCATATGGAGGTCCTGCCGCCCAGAAGCCTGCACAGGAGCACCGATCACCGGCTCTTGGACCGGTAAGTATGATTTATTTTTTACTTTTTTTTTTGTTACACTTTGATCAGCTTGTGTGTCCATCGGACACACATAGCTGATCACTGGAGCCCGGTCCCCGCACAGCTTTTTCTGCCGTGGCAAATGGCTCCTTATCGCAGTGCTGCCCTGGGATCTCACCAGCCTGAGCTGGCAAAATTATCACAGGGCACATTAAATTATCACAGGCCACGCTGCAGTGTTTCTTTACATTTTTTTGTTTTTGTAAATTCGGCCACATTGCATTTCCTATTATAAGTATGGGAAATGCGATGTGGGTTACTAAAAAAATTACAATTAAAAGGTTTGGGGCAGTTTTTCATGAAAACTGCTCCAAATGCCCTTTAATACATTCAGGTGATACTAAAATAATGTGAAAAAGGGTGTGAAAACACCCCTTTTCATATTATTTTAGTAAAAATAATGTTAATAAATAGGTCCCTAAATTTTAACTATAACAAAGCAAAATAAGCGACTAAAGCTGGGTATACACTAGATATAGTGGGCGATGTGCCTGACTCCGACACATTGTTCACGATATCGTCTAGTGTGTATGCACTATGTCGCTGATGATGCACACTCCCACACATCGTCAGCTGTATCACCTGTTGGACGTGCATGGAGGTCACTTCAGCAATATTCGGCAACATGGCCCTCGCTGTGGTTCGTCGCTGCCGACATTGACAAGTGTGTATGCACTTTCTGATGTCGGCCCTGTCGCCGGGTCCCATCACAGTTGATATCGCTGAGTACACACATCGCCTAATATGTACCTAGCATAAGACAAAAACTAAATTTAAAATCCTTGTCAAAATCAACACTGGAAGTAGGGTTTTACATTTTTAAAGAACAATTATGTATTTAGATTCGACATATGTGGGTTAAGATTTACTCGGTTCATGATGCTAAATTAGTGCAAGTTTGGAATTATCCAGATTTTTCTTATTGGCTATCCAAAACAAGTCACAGCCAGATAGCCAATGAGATGCTGTTTTGATATCCGAGTAAATCTGAGTAAATCCGGGTAAATTCGAAACCTGCACATCTCTATTATAGATATTTGCAGAAAATAAATATGACCTGCTGTGAAGGAAATATAATTCTGTATTGAACTTGTTTGTTCTAACAAACTTAAGGCATTAGTTTGTATATGATATATGGGAGCACTACGGTAAGTCAGACTCAGTATGTAACACATTCTCAGCCTATTGAGCATAGATTACTAAACACATAGTTAAAGGTATACAAACTTCTCAAGGGAATTTTAGAGAAATTAGTTATAACATTGACTAAAATTAAACTAAAATGAGATCCACTGACTAAATGTTGACTAAAACAAAGCAAACAGTACAGTCTAAAATATGTTTCACAGACATATCAGAGGTACACACCCGCCTTCACACCCACAATTTATTGGCTGTTTAATTGAAAAGCCAATATATTTCAGTTAGTGTGTACCTAGCTAAAGAGTTGTGCTCCTAGCTCTATTAGCTACCCTGTTTAACCAATTCTCTGTAGACAGCTAGTCCAGGCCCCAGTAATGTTGATGAGGCATGGCCTAATCACCTCCTTTAATAAAAATATTATTGCAAACTACCTTTAATGCACCTTGAATCAGTGCGCAGGGTTGGCGCCGTGCATCCCTCAGCCAGGGCCAGATCCCAGTGTGATCATTCCCACTACCTGCAGGCAGAGGAGACTGCTGGACTCACTGCAACCAAGCCGACAGCAGCGTGTGGGACTTGGTAGAGGCTGCTGAAGTAGGGGGTCGCGTGGAACCAGGCCCCCGGTATGCCTCTCCAAGAAGCCCGGTTCTCCTCTATTAGAATGCACCTTCATCATATACAGTACTTCTTACTGATGCGCATACAATGGCTGCTGCCATTCCTGCTTCTACTGCGTCTATCCAACAATCATTTTCTTACAACAGCTACATACCATCACAAGGCAAGTAAAGATGGTGGCATGCCTAACATGCAATTATCCCCTTCACAAGTTGCATGCTGCCTGGTGGTCACTGGAGGTGGCGCATGGGCTGTGCACTGGCAGGTGTCATATTGTGGCAGGGTATAGCCATTTAGTTTACAGCCGCAGCTTATGTATGGCTCCACCACCTGGCTACATCTATAGGCCTTCTCTCCCAGTCTCAATGTGACTTGCTTCATTACTAAAATAGAAAAAAAAAACAATCAAAGAAGGGCTATTACAATGGTGCATGGGCTGCTTATTAGAATATATCAGGACTGACTAATGTCTTATGCTCACAGCCAATTGATTTGCATTTAAAAACACAAGATCAAATGCCAGTGAAACCGCACGTCAAAACACATCTGACAAGCGATTGTTTTCTCGAGTTCAGGGAAGTCAAAGAAGGTTACATTGACCTTGATGTGTTGTGTTAATATGCTATTGATCACTTTGCTTATTTTAGAAGAGAAGGAGTGAGTCAGAATAGTGTATCTAAAATTCGGACACTGTGGCAGACAGTAAGACATCTGCTGTTGTCAAAGTTATTTTTCTAGTCAAATAAAGAAGGCCATGAGAATGAATACAATTTAAGATACCTGTTTACAGCCAACAGCCTGTGGAGTCATACTGTTGTTAGCGAGCAACCGAAACTGCAGCGCTTACATATAACTGCTCACCTGCGGTGAAATGACTGCTAAATAAACTATCCTCATCATTTATTTAAAAGCATTGACGCCCAGTTAGTTCCACATCCGAGAACAAAGGAGCAGCAAGTGGGAATCTGGGACTATTTCCTGAACAATGCATGCTGGGTAGATAAAGTATTCACCTATGGGCACTGAACAAATAGGAATTTCTACAACCATTAGACTGCTTCTCTCCTGGCAGCTGGTAACCACTCATCACGGACCTAGGCATAAATACAGTCTAAATGGAGAAAATCATTTAAAAATAAGAAGGGCAGACTGACAGGTTGAATGAAGCGGCTTGGCTCTTGCATACACACTGGTTTGTAGTGCTAGCGTCTCTCCACTCCCATCCATAATAACACTCTACTTGTGCAATAAAACGTCTTTATCCTGAATGACATCTTCCTGTCACACTTGTCTCCACATTTTATGGGTCTTATATGACTCTCTCTTCTAGGCACAAATGAAGACAGGCTTTTCCATGATAAATGGGAGAGTTCAAAATCTCCCTTTGTTTGTTGATTTTGTATTAGTTGTATTGAAATAGTATATTAATGAACCTTTTTTTTTAAATGAAATATTATTGCTCCCTGGTCTGCAAGTGTGCATCTGAATGTGTTAGGACTCGGACACTCACTTGGAGCGTCTTTAGAGGCAAGAATCCTCCTTGGTGCGTCTTTTAGAAGATGGGTTCCAATGTGAGCGATTAAGCACCTGAGTTCGCAACAAAATTTTGATCGCTAGGCGTATGCAAGGTGATTCAAGACCCACTTCTTCACCAAACCCAGCCAACTCTCCTCCTAACCCTTTTGTCTATGCTCCCTGTCTACCCCTACTGTGTCACCCCGGTCTGTCAGCCCCTCACCTTTTAGATTGTAAGCTCGCAAGAGCAGGGACTTCTTTCCTCATGTGCCTTTCCTTTTCTTGCTTACACTATCTTATACTCCATACTCCCTTTGGGGTGTGGTTCATCAAATCGACAGTATCTAGGTCGGCAATGTTTAGGTCGACCACTATAGGTCGACAGTCACTAGGTCGACATGGATGGAAGGTCGACAGGGTTTCTAGGTCGACATGTGCTAGGTCGACAGGTCTAAAGGTCGACATGAGGTTTTGGGGTTTTTTTTGTGTCGTTTTCTTCGTAGAGTGACTGGGATCCCAAATTAGTGCACCGCGTCCCCTCGAATGGCTCGCTTCGCTCGCCATGCTTCGGGCATGGTGCCTTCGCTCCGCTACCGCTTCGCTCGGCACACTTTACCATTCCAATCGTAGTTCACGTGGATTGTTAAGTATGAAAAAATTAAAAAAAAGAAAAAAATGTGAAAAACTCATGTCGACCTTTAGACCTGTCGACCTAGCACATGTCGACCTAGAAACCCTGTTGACCTTCCATCCATGTCGTCCTAGTGACTGTCGACCTATAGTGGTCGACCTAAACATTGTGAACCTAGATACTGTCGATCTTCAGACCGGATCCCCCTCCCTTTGATGGCACCTAACCCCGGGATTTCTATACCTGTCCTATATTGTCTTGTACTGTAAGTGCTGTTTTCTTGCTTGCTCATTTTATTATGTACTGTGTAATGGGCGCTGCGGATCCCTTGTGGCACCATATAAATAAAGGATAATAATAATAATAATAATAATAATAATAATAATAATTCACAGGAAGCAGGCATTGTTCCCAACTGTTCTGGGAGTGTCAGGAACAACGCAGGCGTTCCCAAACGTTTTCAGGGCGGGTGTGTGACGTCAGCTCCGGCCCCCATCAGCCTGATTCTATCGCACTGGAGGAGTAAGTCCTGGGCTACACACAGTCTGCACAGACTGGAAAAATCATTGATGGTGAGTGAGCTGCGAACAGATTTGCAGCTGTCCGCTACATGGCAAAGTTTTCGCATGGCGTACATATGCATGCACACACTTGCACGGGGCGGGTTTTCACCCTCCCTGGGCGGAGACTATCTGATTGCAGCCCTCTGAAAATTTGCAGCACAGTGATCAGGTCTGAATTAGGCCCTTACTTGTGTGGATTATTGAATGTAACAGATGGACGGAAGTAAATGAATCTGTGACTGTAACATATGCAATAGTTTGGGCACTGCTCACTCTGTACTTATTGCTTCCTTTTGGCAGAAATCACAGCTTCCGAATCTTTCTTCACGCCAGTTAAAAGTAATTCGATACTCACTTTAAGAATTATTATCCACTCCTCCATAGACAAAGGCGGCTCTGTGGACCACTACTTCATTGTCAGTCAAAACATTGTAGAGGCCCTTACAGTGATACAGTATACGGCTTTTCACTTTAAGAGTAGTCACCCATTGAGACAGCTCTAAATTTCATTTCAGTCATAGTAACAGTTTCGGAAATGTGGTGACTGATTTGATGGGACATTAGTTATTCTTGGTGAATACAGTATTGCTGTTTTGGTTAGAGGCCACCAGACCTGACGTGCCACTTGTTAATGAACAGACAGTCTGTATATGCTGGTGGGAATCACTAAGAAAAAGTACTTGAGTAATTAACTGTGAATAAACGTATTTATTTGGATGGAAATTATTTCACGTCTGTACTAGAACAGGAGCATGAGAAGGATGTGTGACCGGTGCCAATGCACAGGGCTCCGAACTCCGTGGGCAGTACCATTGTCACCCCACGGACCTTGCTTCTGGCTAGCAGGGTGCATGGAAAGGTGCCCTGCAGCCAGGAATGCTGCTGAGGTGCTGCTGGAGCATCCTTCAGATTGCTCCAGACAGGCACGTTGCAGCCTATACAGTCTCCGCTACGCTTACCGCTGCTGCCGGCCCCTCTGCACGACATAATGATGTCATATGCGTAATGCCATGATGTCAGGTGCTCAGGGGGTGGGCCGGCACAGGGCGCAGTTGAACCCTGTTAACACGTTGCAAGAGAGGGTGAGAGCAGATACTCATAAATATTAACTCCCGGTCAATGATACCCAAATCTGGTGTCGTGACATCTAAAACTGTTAGGAAGAAACAGAAAAATGATGAATGGATGAATGATGAATGGAGGAAAGTACAGTACTGTATTATTATGTTATTAGTCCAGAATATCATGGTCAAACATTTTTAGGTCCTGTCAATTTTGTTTGCTTCCTATGTTCCTTACTGGTAGCATGCAATATAAGTAGCATCTGTAGGCAAACACCATGGAAGAGACGCATTTTAGCTGGGATAAAATGCACTGTAATAGCTTAAAGTCTATAACAGAAAGCACACTTAGGGGTCTATTTACTAAGCCTTAGATGGAGATAAAGTCAACGGAGTTAAAGTACCAGTCAATCCGCTCCTAACTGCCATGTCACAGGCTGGGTTTGAAAAATGACAGGAGCTGATTGGCTGGTCATTTATCTCTGTTAACTTTATCTAAAACTTGTTTCTCTACTTTTAACTAATGTTGGAGGTCATGCATGTGCAGGCAGAAACCAGCTCGGCCCACTAATTTTATGCTGGCCGCAGAACCACCAACATTCGTACCTACACTAACACCAGCCACATGGAGAGATCCATTAAACACAGACTTCCCTTCCCCGTACGCATGACTCAGAAACACACAGAACTTTCGATACATGCTTACAACACTCCCATGACACTCCCATAGGTCCATGGGTTTCCATGCAATGGCTTTGTCTCCGCCCAGTTCCCACACCAAAATGCACTATTTTACAGAAAGGCAGATTAGGCAAAATTGCGTCAGATTCAGAATAGGATGGGCAAACACAAAAATGTGTAAAATTGCTTCTACCCATGCACTATTGGAAAAACTCGCTGCTTGGGTCCGTGAAGAGAGATCTGTGTGACTCAGAACCTTGGGCCTGATTCATGTTTGTATTGAATTGCACAGCCGCAAAGGAAGCGTCTGTGTAATTTTGTGTCATTAAAATTCTAGTGCAGCAGGAGGCGACTGTAGGAGATAGATGCCTCCTGTTTGCAATAGCGAGGATCCGAGTGCTGTGTCTGAGAACGCAGCATTGAATCACCATCGCAACCATTGGATGCGGTTCGTGATGGTTACAGGGTGCCTGTGTAGGTCTGCCTGTGTAGCCTGAAGTTTACTCAGGCTTGCCCGTCGGGTCCGGACACTATGGTCCAGGAAGTCTGTGTCTGACAACACAGAACCTTGACCCGTCATGCCTTCAAAATTGGGGTGATGCCCCCATTTTGAAGAACGGTGCCAGGTGCCATCCTTGCTCTGCCCTCCAAACGCTTTAGCATGTCAGTCATACTGCAGCTGACGTGAGGCATACTGCAGCTGACGTGAGGCATATGCCATGGGGCTGTACTTCTTGGGGGAAGGGGGGGGGGGGCGGCACTTGGGCTCATGTTTCATTACTGTAACTACAAAATACTTCCACTCTAATGTACTATACACCATCCTGAGTTGAGTTTGAATGGGTAGGACATGGGCAGTCTGCCCCATTAACTGCCCTCCTTAGTAAATATGTATACATAATTAAAATATAAATAAAATGCCATAACTCATGGCTTGTTTTAGTGTTAGGGTATATTATACTAAACTACCAATTGCCAAAATGAGGGCTTACAGTATATTCAAACAATGAAAATAATAAAATTGGATGGCAGGTGTAGCCAATTCTGTTGTGCCAAATGGCGCACTGACTCCTAAATCCCCCGCTGAGAACAGGTCTTGTGACTGCACAGACCCCCAAACATAGTATTTGTACTCAAACCATCGGATTATGTATGCTTATGAATCAGGCCCCTAGATCGTTTATTGGCATGACAAAATATTAAGTACGTATACCCATATACACTGCTCCAATGCATTACTGTATGTACAATAAATATGATACAAGGATAACCTCAATTCCCCCCTACTGTCTGTGTTCAGTAACAGTTACACAAAGGAAGACAGAAGAAAACGTTGACTTTAATTCCAAACAGAAAAAAAGTGCTAGAAAAAGCCTGGACCATTTAATTGCACATTGGGGAGCGAAGCTTACCACTGGGTGGAAAAAAGAGATGACAATGTTCCAAACCTGAGTCGCATTAAACTGTGATTTTTCATCTAGTAGTTAATGACCCCCACAGTGCTATAGTCCATTCATATTTGATGTTTCAAATAGATGAGTGTTCTAGGTGAAAGAACTACTTAAAAAAAACATAAAAGCACTAAGATTTCCATCAACGCTTTTTAAAATCCAGGTCTTTCATTATAAACTTGTCATTGGTCAGCAGTGTTACGTATTATTATTATTAATTTTATTTTGGTCACTTTTAATTCATATACTGTACATTGCGTTTTTTAACCCAGTACCTATTGCCCTAATTGCTGTTAAATAAGGATTTGGTGTACTGCTGTGTACTGGATTGCAGTTCCCTGGAGTGGTGATAGGGGTCATCCTATCGGCATCTAGATGGACCTGTAATCTATTACTGTGTAAATCACTGACTACCCCCATCCCACATAAGCATCAATAATGTATTAACCTGTTGGCCACTATTTATTAGTAGAATAAAGTAGAAATGTTTTCATGAGAAAAAAAATAAACATGATTTTCTTACAGTGAAAATCTACGTTTGCGCTCATGACGTTTTTGGAACATTTAACACAAAATTGGTTTATCCAATAATGCTATCTGTCCAGATTACTACAGCATATCTCCTCTAGTCCATGTACCGTGACGTAAAATCTCTAACTGGCTGCATCAAAGGGAAAAGTGTCATTTGTACAGCTTTTTACCTGAACAGTGGAAATGCCTATTAGACCAGAGATGCATTTTTACCTCCGAAATGCTTCAGTAATGATTGGCTGCTACATGCAGACAGTGCCATGTGATATACAGGCTGAAACTATATTACACATACTTGCCTACCTGGCCCTCTCCATGAGGGAGAAAATGCTCTGTTCCTGGACTTTCCTGGTAATGTATGATTGCCATCACCTGTGGTGAGCTAGTTAATGGATAAGAAAGGTGTTTCACCACAGGTGATGGCAATCATACATTACCAGGAAAGTCCAGGAACAGAGCATTTTCTCCCTCATGGAGAGGGTTAGGTAGGCAAGTACGATGTTACATAACATTCACTAATAGGTGAAACTTTTCAAAACTTGTCACAATTAGAGCCCACCTCTGGTGGGCTTAAGTAAATAGGTGCCCCTGTGTGGGCAGGTTTAGCAACTAGTTAGTTAAGGTGCAGTGGGCAGCATAGGAAGGGGGCATACTTAGCACTTCATACACTGCAATGTAATATTTCAGACATGGGGCTAAATTCAGGTTGAATCGCAAATAGTGATACAACGGAATTTTGCGTTCGCCCGGCATTTACTGCAGTTGACCCGCAATAAATGTGAACGCCTCTGACTGATTGACAGGCAATTGCGGGGCGTTGCGGGGGGGCAGCTTCCGAATGGGTGGCGTGGGCATGATTGCGGCGGCCGCGTGACGTTACACGTAGCCGCACCGATCTAAAAGATGCCGACGGGCATCGTGCCGGTGCAGCCAGGCTGTGCCGGCAGGAGCAATCGAGAATTTCAGCGATCACGTTGAAATTGCAGTGCGATCACAGTGGGTGGGCTGTGGGCTGCATGCTGGGCAGGTTTACTACATTATGCATTCATCTCCTATATTGAGTTCTCATACATTCAGCATCTAACTAAACTCCTTGTAGTAATAGGAAGAGGATATACAGCGCTAAACACTAGATATATATAATATAACGTTTTTATTAAACAGAGTAAATTTTTGGTTGCAACCACATATATAAAATGTAATAAAATAGATATAGTGAATAAAATAGGGCAAACACAGCACAGCACTTGGTTATGTATATTACCACTGTTAGAGGCCACTCACAGTCTCCTGTATAAATCCTTTGGAAAAAAATGTGCCACAGTCCAAGGGGTATGTAAAACACTTGTGGAGATGTATAGTCCATACGAAGTGAATGGAGGACCTTGAAGCTTGATTGTGGACAATTATAGTCCTAGTGAAAGCATGGTCTCATACTCGTCTGTTGGACATCACAAGTTCCCCTTCGGCATAAGGACTTCTAGGCGTATTCCAGAATGAGGATGTTTGGCTGTAGTGGAGGCCTCTGCAAACCAACGCGTTTCGCTGTAACAAACAGCTTTATCAAGGTCCTTATGCCGAAGGGGAACTTGTGATGTCCAACAGACGAGTATGAGACCATGCTTTCACTAGGAATATAATTGTCCACAATCAAGCTTGAAGGTCCTCCATTCACTTCGTATGGACTATACATCTCCACAAGTGTTTTACATACCCCTTGGACTGTGGCACATTTTTTTCCAAAGGATTTATACAGGAGACTGTGAGTGGCCTCTAACAGTGGTAATATACATAACCAAGTGCTGTGCTGTGTTTGCCCTACTTTATTCACTATATCTATTTTATTACATTTTATATATGTGGTTGCAACCAAAAATTTACTCTGTTTAATAAAAACGTTATATTATATATATCTAGTGTTTAGCGCTCTATATCCTCTTCCTATTAGCATTTTTCAGGGATTGACTATCCCTGCAAACAGCTGCTTTGGGTCAAACAACACATTTTGAAGCGCCGGGTTCATTACCTTGGTAATTTTCCTTGTAAACTCCTTGTAGCACTGATTGTATTGCACAAACTTGCTCTCACACTGTACTAGTCACTGTCAGCTCGCTTGACATTTACAGGGCTCCAAAGACCAGGGGCACCTTAGATTTACACCAAACTAGGAATGTTTTTTTGTTTTGTTACAGTGGCCAGGCATGCCACACACCATCTGTTATGCCATTGGGTGGCACCAACATTCCCACCACGTCACCCACACTTATGCATTAAAGTAGTGTTAGACAAAACTCATGAATTGTTAATAATTGTTTTTAGTATGAATTTGTTTTAGAAAGTATTTATGATTTAAACATTTTTGTAATGAATTTGGAATACATATTTATTTATATTTATGGGTTCACCACTTTAAAACCAATACGTGGATTCTGGGTATGAGAAGTGGTTTTGAATGTGTGGGTACACTGTTACTATAAAATTCTGGGATTAGTAAAGCCACAGCACTTCATTTACTAAGCCTTGGATGGAGATAAAGTCGCTGGGGATAAAGTATCAGCCAATCAGCTCCTAACTGTCATTATTCAAACACAGCCTGTGGCACAGCAGTTAGGAGCTGATTGGCTGGTACTTTATCTCCAGCAACTTTATCTGCATCCAAGGCTTAGTAAATAAACCCCAAAGTCTGCTAAGTACAACCACTACCGCCTCTCACAACTGTCTAATAATCAATTTTAAACATGTTGCGTAAAAAGTAATACGTTGTAATTTGTGATGTGTAACAACTGTAGGTCTATGGGAGCAGCTACTGTACATAGCAATGGGGTAACAACTGGACCACAGGTTGAAAAACCATTGATGCTCTGATTCATAGGTGGGCTGCACAAGTGTGGATGTGTCACTATGGCATGCCAATCAAAGGAGGTGGGTAGGGCAAAGGGGCAGGTGGGCTAAGAATAATGCGTTGATGACGTACAAACACCTAACTTCTGCCATCGCTGATAAATTTCAGCCACTGGAAGAAAACCATCTATGTTTGCTAAACATTGATGCTTGATATCCATCCTTATGTGGAAAATAAGGATGACGCTACAGGTCATTCTTCAGTAATGCCACCAACTACCGTGTGTCAGAATAGAAGTGTAGCGCAGATAGTGTTGGTTGGACTGATGAACGCAACTATAATCTAATAAATGTGCTCCATCTGTACTACACAGCTTCACAGGGATCTATTGTTTGCAGAATATACAATTAGTCTCATGCAAACAGTAGCACACAGTCACACAATTCCTCAAAGCTCCCAGAAACACACGTAGGCTAAACAGATGGGATTGATAACAAATGAAAGAAAAATATATATTTGTATTACATTCATAATTCATAGATCACAGGGAGTGATGAGGCACTGGGTAAACATTTATTCATTTTCATGCTAAGAAAAAGAGCAAGCCCTTGTCTGACACTATACGTAAGTCTGCTCGTCACTGCTCTGCCCAGTCTGCAGGTAATTTGGGTGACGTTGAACAATGTGTTTGTTGCAAAGAGGTGACGTGTCCAGGGCCAAACTGCATGGGTGTGATGGGTCGTAGTAGTGGCGATATGCTGTCAGTAATTACTACAGTCGGCCAATAATCCTAGCAACACTCTATTAAGGGTCATCTGTGAAAATTCTAGGAGAGTGGATTTTGATCTCAGGGTCATTACACTTTAAACTTCTGAACAGCTTGGTTTCTAAATAATAAATTAACTGACAAGATGTGCCTATGTGTGGGCGGGATGTATTCAAAAGGTCGACAATATCAGTGTTGGGATTCTTAGGGTGAGATTCAAATGATATATCACGCCCAATTTCCTTTCTAAAATGATCTCCGTTATCGCGCATATTGCGCCCATAGTAATCAGGTTTACTGTGTAAAGGGTTGGGTGCCTCGCTACTCCGGGGGTAGCGAGCTGAAATAATGATACAACATCCCTGAGGGCAGAAACAGAACAAGTGTGGAAAGGGGTGAAAAGAATTGAATCCCGCCCACAATGTCTACACCACAGTGTCAACATTGTTACAATTGTCCCTGACGAAGCACGGCATCATTGGCCGAGTGAAACGCGTTGGACCACGCCCCCTTCTTTCACCCGAAACCCGGAGATCCCGACCTCCTGGAAGACGCCGGCGAGGATACACCAAGAGAACCGGGGTTACAGGCGCCTGTAACAAACCGCGGCTACGGAGAAAAACACCTGCAGCACCGAAGGACACACACGGATCCCCCAGCCCTGGACAGGGTGAAGGCACGTAAGTGATCCAAAAAACTTTCTCACCTGAAAAAGAAGTACTTTTATTACTCTACCCTGGAATTAAGGATCACCAAGAACTCAGTAAAAAACGGACCATTGCGGACATAGCCTGTCCTGCCGGAACTCATACATAACAAATCACCGTTGCCTTAAAGAGCAGGAGACCGGTCTCCATTACTTTTTAGAATCACATACAAAGTGTTAATTGTTTATTGCAAATTTATTTTTATTCTTATTTTATTTCATTTTTATTCTCACTGTATGTTAATAACGCAAAGAGCGCGCTCAAGCAAAAAGGTTTAAATTAATAAATTAATATTGTCATTTTTAAACGAATTATTAGCATAATAAACAAGTTTATATTTAGATACATCCCATTGCCTTCTTTAATTATCTACTACACTTATATATATACTGTGCATAACTATATGTACCTCAATTTGACAACAGAATCTCACTGTATTTTTCTTATTATTAATAATTTTTTATTACCTTGTAATAATTTAACAAATTTTTTGCAGAAAACTGCATTCTATCTATACTTTAATAAACCACCATTTCTGAGTATTAACCAGTAGCGCCAAAGGTTGGTCCCTCCTCCTAAACATTGTTACAATGTCTGCAGGCAACGTGTCAACATCCTCAGAAGGTCAACAGGTGGATGGATGGATGGATTTACTGGTGGTAGATCATGCCAAACAAATCTTATTGACTTTTTTGACTCTGTGACGAAAATAATAGACCAAGGGGGAGCTGTAGATGTAGCATATCTAGACTTTAGTAAGGCATTTGACACTGTCCCACATCGCAGACTGCTAAATAAACTTGAAAGCGTGGGGGTGGATTATAAAACAGTTAAATGGATAAGAACCTGGTTGCAGGATAGGAAACAGAAAGTTGTAGTTAATGGAGTGCAATCTATGGAGGGAAATGTTACCAGTGGAGTACTCCAGGGATCTGTACTTGGTCCAGTTCTCTTTAATATCTTTGTTGGTGACATTGCAGATGGTATTGAAGGGAAGGTATGCCTTTTTGCAGATGATACAAAGATATGCAACAGGGTAGCCACACCGGGAGGGGTAAAACAAATGATTGATGACCTAGGTAGGCTTGAGAAATGGTCAAGAACGTGGCAACTACAGTTTAATGCTAAAAAATGCAAAATCATGCACTTAGGTCTCAAAAACCCAAAGGCTAAATATAGTATCAAGGGTACTATAATGGAAACTACTGAGGAGGAAAGGGATTTAGGAGTCACTATTTCAAGTGACTTGAAGGCAGGAAAGCAATGCAACAAAGCAATGAGAAAGGCAAGTCAGATGCTTGGTTGCATAGAGAGAGGAATCAGTAGTAGGAAAAAAGAAGTGATAATGCCACTGTATAGGTCATTGGTGCGGCCCCATCTGGAATACTCTGTCCAGTTCTGGAGACCATATCTCCAGAAGGATATAAATACATTAGAGAGTGTACAAAAATGGGCAACTAAAATGGTGCATGGCCTACATCACAAAACGTACCCGGAAAGGCTAAAAGATCTTAACATGTATAGTTTGGAGGAGAGAAGAGAAAGGGGGGACATGATAGAAACTTTCAAATATATCAAGGGTCTTAACTAGAGATGAGCGCCTGAAATTTTTCGGGTTTTGTGTTTTGGTTTTGGGTTCGGTTCCGCGGCCGTGTTTTGGGTTCGACCGCGTTTTGGCAAAACCTCACCGAATTTTTTTTGTCGGATTCGGGTGTGTTTTGGATTCGGGTGTTTTTTTCAAAAAACACTAAAAAACAGCTTAAATCATAGAATTTGGGGGTCATTTTGATCCCATATTATTATTAACCTCAAAAACCATAATTTCCACTCATTTTCAGTCTATTCTGAATACCTCACACCTCACAATATTATTTTTAGTCCTAAAATTTGCACCAAGGTCGCTGGATGACTAAGCTAAGCGACACTAGTGGCCGACACAAACACCTGGCCCATCTAGGAGTGGCACTGCAGTGTCACGCAGGATGTCCCTTCCAAAAAACCCTCCCCAATCAGCACGACGCAAAGAAAAAAAGAGGCGCAATGAGGTAGCTGACTGTGTGAGTAAGATTAGCGACCCTAGTGGCCGACACAAACACCGGGCCCATTTAGGAGTGGCACTGCAGTGTCACGCAGGATGTCCCTTCCAAAAAACCCTCCCCAATCAGCACATGACGCAAAGAAAAAAAGAGGCGCAATGAGGTAGCTGACTGTGTGAGTAAGATTAGCGACCCTAGTGGCCGACACAAACACCGGGCCCATTTAGGAGTGGCACTGCAGTGTCACGCAGGATGTCCCTTCCAAAAAACCCTCCCCAATCAGCACATGACGCAAAGAAAAAAAGAGGCGCAATGAGGTAGCTGACTGTGTGAGTAAGATTAGCGACCCTAGTGGCCGACACAAACACCGGGCCCATTTAGGAGTGGCACTGCAGTGTCACGCAGGATGTCCCTTCCAAAAAACCCTCCCCAATCAGCACATGACGCAAAGAAAAAAAGAGGCGCAATGAGGTAGCTGACTGTGTGAGTAAGATTAGCGACCCTAGTGGCCGACACAAACACCGGGCCCATTTAGGAGTGGCACTGCAGTGTCACGCAGGATGTCCCTTCCAAAAAACCCTCCCCAATCAGCACATGACGCAAAGAAAAATAAAAGAAAAAAGAGGTGCAAGATGGAATTGTCCTTGGGCCCTCCCACCCACCCTTATGTTGTATAAACAAAACAGGACATGCACACTTTAACCAACCCATCATTTCAGTGACAGGGTCTGCCACACGACTGTGACTGATATGACGGGTTGGTTTGGACCCCCCCCAAAAAAGAAGCAATTAATCTCTCCTTGCACAAACTGGCTCTACAGAGGCAAGATGTCCACCTCATCATCACCCTCCGATATATCACCGTGTACATCCCCCTCCTCACAGATTATCAATTCGTCCCCACTGGAATCCACCATCTCAGCTCCCTGTGTACTTTGTGGAGGCAATTGCTGCTGGTCAATGTCTCCGCGGAGGAATTGATTATAATTCATTTTAATGAACATCATCTTCTCCACATTTTCTGGATGTAACCTCGTACGCCGATTGCTGACAAGGTGAGCGGCGGCACTAAACACTCTTTCGGAGTACACACTTGTGGGAGGGCAACTTAGGTAGAATAAAGCCAGTTTGTGCAATGGCCTCCAAATTGCCTCTTTTTCCTGCCAGTATAAGTATGGACTGTGTGACGTGCCTACTTGGATGCGGTCACTCATATAATCCTCCACCATTCTTTCAATGGTGAGAGAATCATATGCAGTGACAGTAGACGACATGTCCGTAATCGTTGTCAGGTCCTTCAGTCCGGACCAGATGTCAGCATCAGCAGTCGCTCCAGACTGCCCTGCATCACCGCCAGCGGGTGGGCTCGGAATTCTGAGCCTTTTCCTCGCACCCCCAGTTGCGGGAGAATGTGAAGGAGGAGATGTTGACAGGTCGCGTTCCGCTTGACTTGACAATTTTCTCACCAGCAGGTCTTTCAACCCCAGCAGACTTGTGTCTGCCGGAAAGAGAGATCCAAGGTAGGCTTTAAATCTAGGATCGAGCACGGTGGCCAAAATGTAGTGCTCTGATTTCAACAGATTGACCACCCGTGAATCCTTGTTAAGCGAATTAAGGGCTCCATCCACAAGTCCCACATGCCTAGCGGAATCGCTCCGTGTTAGCTCCTCCTTCAATGTCTCCAGCTTCTTCTGCAAAAGCCTGATGAGGGGAATGACCTGACTCAGGCTGGCAGTGTCTGAACTGACTTCACGTGTGGCAAGTTCAAAGGGCATCAGAACCTTGCACAACGTTGAAATCATTCTCCACTGCGCTTGAGACAGGTGCATTCCACCTCCTATATCGTGCTCAATTGTATAGGCTTGAATGGCCTTTTGCTGCTCCTCCAACCTCTGAAGCATATAGAGGGTTGAATTCCACCTCGTTACCACTTCTTGCTTCAGATGATGGCAGGGCAGGTTCAGTAGTTTTTGGTGGTGCTCCAGTCTTCTGTACGTGGTGCCTGTACGCCGAAAGTGTCCCGCAATTTTTCTGGCCACCGACAGCATCTCTTGCACGCCCCTGTCGTTTTTTAAATAATTCTGCACCACCAAATTCAAGGTATGTGCAAAACATGGGACGTGCTGGAATTTGCCCATATTTAATGCACACACAATATTGCTGGCGTTGTCCGATGCCACAAATCCACAGGAGAGTCCAATTGGGGTAAGCCATTCCGCGATGATCTTCCTCAGTTGCCGTAAGAGGTTTTCAGCTGTGTGCGTATTCTGGAAACCGGTGATACAAAGCGTAGCCTGCCTAGGAAAGAGTTGGCGTTTGCGAGATGCTGCTACTGGTGCCGCCGCTGCTGTTCTTGCGGCGGGAGTCCATACATCTACCCAGTGGGCTGTCACAGTCATATAGTCCTGACCCTGCCCTGCTCCACTTGTCCACATGTCCGTGGTTAAGTGGACATTGGGTACAACTGCATTTTTTAGGACACTGGTGAGTCTTTTTCTGACGTCCGTGTACATTCTCGGTATCGCCTGCCTAGAGAAGTGGAACCTAGATGGTATTTGGTAACGGGGGCACACTGCCTCAATAAATTGTCTAGTTCCCTGTGAACTAACGGCGGATACCGGACGCACGTCTAACACCAACATAGTTGTCAAGGCCTCAGTTATCCGCTTTGCAGCAGGATGACTGCTGTGATATTTCATCTTCCTCGCAAAGGACTGTTGAACAGTCAATTGCTTACTGGAAGTAGTACAAGTGGGCTTACGACTTCCCCTCTGGGATGACCATCGACTCCCAGCAGCAACAACAGCAGCGCCAGCAGCAGTAGGCGTTACACGCAAGGATGCATCGGAGGAATCCCAGGCAGGAGAGGACTCGTCAGAATTGCCAGTGACATTGCCTGCAGGACTATTGGCATTCCTGGGGAAGGAGGAAATTGACACTGAGGGAGTTGGTGGGGTGGTTTGCGTGAGCTTGGTTACAAGAGGAAGGGATTTACTGGTCAGTGGACTGCTTCCGCTGTCACCCAAAGTTTTTGAACTTGTCACTGACTTATTATGAATGCGCTGCAGGTGACGTATAAGGGAGGATGTTCCGAGGTGGTTAACGTCCTTACCCCTACTTATTACAGCTTGACAAAGGGAACACACGGCTTGACACCTGTTGTCCGCATTTCTGTTGAAATAGTTCCACACCGAAGAGCTGATTTTTTTGGTATTTTCACCAGGCATGTCAATGGCCATATACCTCCCACGGACAACAGGTGTCTCCCCGGGTGCCTGACTTAAACAAACCACCTCACCATCAGAATCCTCCTGGTCAATTTCCTCCCCAGCGCCAGCAACACCCATATCCTCCTCATCCTGGTGTACTTCAACACTGACATCTTCAATCTGACTATCAGGAACTGGACTGCGGGTGCTCCTTCCAGCACTTGCAGGGGGCGTGCAAATGGTGGAAGGCGCATGCTCTTCACGTCCAGTGTTGGGAAGGTCAGGCATCGCAACCGACACAATTGGACTCTCCTTGTGGATTTGGGATTTCGAAGAACGCACAGTTCTTTGCGGTGCTACTGCTTTTGCCAGCTTGAGTCTTTTCATTTTTCTAGCGAGAGGCTGAGTGCCTCCATCCTCATGTGAAGCTGAACCACTAGCCATGAACATAGGCCAGGGCCTCAGCCGTTCCTTGCCACTCCGTGTGGTAAATGGCATATTGGCAAGTTTACGCTTCTCCTCCGACAATTTTATTTTAGGTTTTGGAGTCCTTTTTTTACTGATATTTGGTGTTTTGGATTTGACATGCTCTGTACTATGACATTGGGCATCGGCCTTGGCAGACGACGTTGCTGGCATTTCATCGTCTCGGCCATGACTAGTGGCAGCAGCTTCAGCACGAGGTGGAAGTGGATCTTGATCTTTCCCTAATTTTGGAACCTCAACATTTTTGTTCTCCATATTTTAATAGGCACAACTAAAAGGCACCTCAGGTAAACAATGGAGATGGATGGATACTAGTATACAATTATGGACGGACTGCCGAGTGCCGACACAGAGGTAGCTACAGCCGTGAACTACCGTACTGTGTCTGCTGCTAATATAGACTGGTTGATAAAGAGATGTCGTAGTATGTATGTATGAAGAAGAAAGAAAAAAAAACCACGGTTAGGTGGTATACAATTATGGACGGACTGCCGAGTGCCGACACAGAGGTAGCCACAGCCGTGAACTTCCGTACTGTACTGTGTCTGCTGCTAATATAGACTGGTTGATAAAGAGATGTCGTAGTATGTATGTATGAAGAAGAAAGAAAAAAAAACCACGGGTAGGTGGTATACAATTATGGACGGACTGCCGAGTGCCGACACAGAGGTAGCCACAGCCGTGAACTACCGTACTGTACTGTGTCTGCTGCTAATATAGACTGGTTGATAAAGAGATGTAGTAGTATGTATGTATAAAGAAGAAAGAAAAAAAAACCACGGGTAGGTGGTATACAATTATGGACGGACTGCCGAGTGCCGACACAGAGGTAGCCACAGCCGTGAACTACCGTACTGTACTGTGTCTGCTGCTAATATAGACTGGTTGATAAAGAGATGTCGTAGTATGTATGTATGAAGAAGAAAGAAAAAAAAACCACGGTTAGGTGGTATACAATTATGGACGGACTGCCGAGTGCCGACACAGAGGTAGCCACAGCCGTGAACTACCGTACTGTACTGTGTCTGCTGCTAATATAGACTGGTTGATAAAGAGATGTCGTAGTATGTATGTATAAAGAAGAAAGAAAAAAAAACCACGGTTAGGTGGTATACAATTATGGACGGACTGCCGAGTGCCGACACAGAGGTAGCCACAGCCGTGAACTACCGTACTGTACTGTGTCTGCTGCTAATATAGACTGGTTGATAAAGAGATGTCGTAGTATGTATGTATGAAGAAGAAAGAAAAAAAAACCACGGTTAGGTGGTATACAATTATGGACGGACTGCCGAGTGCCGACACAGAGGTAGCCACAGCCGTGAACTACCGTACTGTACTGTGTCTGCTGCTAATATAGACTGGTTGATAAAGAGATGTCGTAGTATGTATGTATAAAGAAGAAAGAAAAAAAAACCACGGTTAGGTGGTATACAATTATGGACGGACTGCCGAGTGCCGACACAGAGGTAGCCACAGCCGTGAACTACCGTACTGTACTGTGTCTGCTGCTAATATAGACTGGTTGATAAAGAGATGTAGTAGTATGTATGTATAAAGAAGAAAGAAAAAAAAACCACGGGTAGGTGGTATACAATTATGGATGGACTGCCGAGTGCCGACACAGAGGTAGCTACAGCCATGAACTACCGTACTGTGTCTGCTGCGACTGGATGATAAATAATGATATAAAAAATATATATATATCACTACTGCAGCCGGACAGGTATATATATTATATAATGACGGACCTGCTGGACACTGTCTGTCAGCAGAATGAGTTTTTTATAGAATAAAAAAAAAAACACCACACAAGTGAAGTCACACGACGAGTGTTTAACTTTTTCAGGCAATCACAATATAGTATACTACTAACTATACTGGTGGTCAGTGTGGTCAGGTCACTGGTCAGTCACACTGGCAGTGGCACTCCTGCAGCAAAAGTGTGCACTGTTTAATTTTAATATAATATGTACTCCTGGCTCCTGCTATAACCTATAACTGGCACTGCAGTGCTCCCCAGTCTCCCCCACAATTATAAGCTGTGTGAGCTGAGCACAGTCAGATATATAATATATACATAGATGATGCAGCACACTGGGCTGAGCAGTGCACACAGATATGGTATGTGACTGTCTTGTACTCCTGGCTCCTGCTATAACCTATAACTGGCACTGCAGTGCTCCCCAGTCTCCCCCACAATTATAAGCTGTGTGAGCTGAGCACAGTCAGATATATAATATATACATAGATGATGCAGGCATGCAGCACACTGGGCTGAGCAGTGCACACAGATATGGTATGTGACTGAGTCACTGTGTGTACCGTTTTTTTCAGGCAGAGAACGGATATATTAAATAAAACAACTGCACTGCTGGTGGTCACTGTGGTCAGTCACTAAACTCTGCACTCTCTTCTACAGTATCAGCCTCAGGTCAATCTCTCTCTCTCTCTCCTTATCTAAATGGAGAGGACGCCAGCCACGTCCTCTCCCTATCAATCTCAATGCACATGTGAAAATGGCGGCGACGCGCGGCTCCTTATATAGAATCCGAGTCTCGCGAGAATCCGACAGCGTCATGATGACGTTCGGGCGCGCTCGGGTTAACCGAGCAAGGCGGGAAGATCCGAGTCGCTCGGACCCGTGAAAAAAAACATGAAGTTCGTGCGGGTTCGGATTCAGAGAAACCGAACCCGCTCATCTCTAGTCTTAACAAAGTTCAGGAGGGAAACATTCTTCAAAGGAAGAGAAATATTAGAACTCGAGGACATACACTGAGACTGGAGGGGGGGAGGTTCAGGGGAAATTTAAGAAAAAATTACTTCACGGAAAGGGTAGTGGATAAGTGGAATAGTCTACCATCAGAGGTGGTAGAGGCTAAGACTGTAGATCAATTTAAACATGCTTGGGATAGGCATATGAATATCCTTACAAAGAATTAAGGTTCAAAAAGGGTTGAGATTACCTAAAGGATAAAAAAAGGGGCAGACTAGATGGGCCAAGTGGTTCTTATCTGCCGTCAAATTCTATGTTTCTATGTTAGGTGTCCCAACCGGTGTTGGCTACTTAAAAGTGCCCATATGTATTTAGATCAGGGGGGTTCAGTGTGACATACTGACACCCAGGATGCCGACTGTCACATGAGCGACAGCAACATACCAACAATGAGGATCCTTGCACTGGACAGGGGTAAGTAATTTACCCCTCTCCTGCCCCCTACATAAACCTCGGGGGGTGGTGGCTATGGCTGATCTGTGGGGGGTGGAGGCTAGGATTAACCCTTTGGGGTGGCAGCTATGACTAACCACCCCCTAGTGCCTTACCCTACCCCCCTCCCAGTGCCTAACCCTAACCCTCCTTCTGGGCCCTAACCCCGATACTCACCTTTGGCATTTCTGCGGTTGGTGCCCGACACTGGTCTTCCAAGTGGTGTCGGAATTCTGGCATCGGTCACATGACCGCCGTCATCCAGACCGTCGGGATGCGGAACGCATACCAATCAGAGCTCAGCCTGGCATTGGACATGCTCTGTATCTCATTGGACCGCACATGTCTGCAGCCAAATTGGAAAGGTCTGAACATTCAGTGGTCAGGCCCAATCGTCACATTCCATGAGGTTCTGCTACCATCTATGGTGGTTGCAGGAGACCCCCGCAACTGACATGTCTAGGCCACTTTTGTCTAAATTGGTCAAAGTTTATCACAATGTCGCCACTTATGTGGATCATATTTGGCTGGGTTTCGAGAGTATCAATCTCTGTAGACCTTGAGTAATCATCACTCTTGGAGATCTTTAGGGTTACATATCAGAAAAGGCGTTAAGTATAAAACAGACATATTTTCTTGTCCTTCCAAAAAAATAGGCCCAGCCAAATCACAGTCAAATCTACTTTTCACCAAGCAGAAGTGGTGACCTGTGTTCGTTTCATACTAGCCAGATACTTATCAGGGATTCAATTTATTTTATCAAAGAAAACCTTCCAAGAAAGCAGTGAATAAAAGCCTCTTAATCCAGGCATAACATATGAAGGAGACGCTAATGCTGGTTCAGAGCCTGGGAATAAATTCAACTCACAAACTATGAAGAGAAGCCAGGATAATGTTACAGCTATCCCCACATCAGCAACAGCCCGGAGATCTTATGTATAGATAGCAAGAGGGAAGCTAAAGGAAAGAGATTAATTACATTATGTGAGATTGTTATCAAACGTCCTCTACAAAGCAACATAACATTCTGTGCAAGGCTTTATTGTTAAATCCCCTCCTTACTCTTCACCCCTGCATTGATATACTGTATATACAACATAGTACATCAACATCTCTATCATACTGTACACTACCAGTCAACAGTTTTAGAACGGTATGCAGTTAATTTGCCGGCAATCGGGATCCCGAAATAGTCAGGTTACCAGTGTCGGAATCCCAACAGTCGGCATCCAGACCACAGTAAGTATACCACCTGGATTTAGTGTTAGGGCCGGGGAGGTTAGGGTTAGGCTGCGTGTGTGTGTGTGTGTGGGGGGGGGGGGGGTTAAGTTTATGCTGCGGGGAAGGAAGGGTTAGGTTTAGCTGCAGGGAGGGGGGGGGGGGTTAGCTTAAGTATGCAGGGAGGTGGGTTAGTTTTAGGCACTGCCTCAGGGAGGTTAGGATTAGGCTGCAGGAAGGGAGGGTTGGGGGGTAGGGGAGAGGGGAGAACAGCCCTATCAGCATTTCAAACATCAGGATCCCGGTGTGGGTCTCCTGACCGCCGGGATCCCAAGCGCCGGCATATTATACTGAATCCTTTAGAACATCCTTATGTTTCCAGTTTGTATTACATTTTACACAGTTTATTGGCTCAGCATACTCTGAAATGAAAGCATAGAGTAAATAAACAACAGGGGAGAATGGCCTAAATCTCAGATTCATGCTATTCCGATATTCATGAGAACATCCGATGGTTTTTCTTCTGCGCAAGCGTCAAATGTCACGCAGCACATGCATGCCGGTTGTTGCCGCACACAGAAATGCAGAACAGATTTGGGATGTAGGGTCTATGGAATTCAGTGGGCATTCCTGAGGGTAAAGAGGGTGGTTGGGGGGGGACCCTTGGACAACTAGATGTTGATCAGAGGGTTTTGCATGGGAAACAGAGGGTATTTCAATCAACTGACGTCTGTAGCTATGCTCCATACATCATCGCAGGACCCTTACTGCATACGGACAGTACGGGTCCAGCATATTCGCAATGTACCGAACAATGATACATTGCACCCTGGAGCCTCAATTGCATCGGGACCTGACTCAGGCCCGGTTAGCTTACATCAGGCATCACTGCTACACCCCAGTGTTCCTAGCCCTTACACATACTGCAGGCACAAGCAAGATGAATATCTTCCCAACCGCCTACGTAGATGATAAATAATAATTCTGTCTACAGTTTTTATATGAATGTCCTATGTAATCCTATCATAAGCGTATCTTTCTCAACATGCAGTATGGTGAGATACTGTACATATATTTCTCTTATGCAGTACAGTATGTAGATACTCCTGGTGCCGTCAGATTCTAATTTACATATACAAATAGTTAGGAAAGGGGGGGGGGTATTTTGTTTCTCTAGTTTGGCAGATAACGCCATTTTAAATTCACATATAAGAAAATATACCCTATACCTGTGAATGGAATGTGGTTAAAATAGCGCTCGTCGGGATCCCAGCAGGGGTACTATACTGCCGCCAAAAATGCCGACGACGTAGGTGATTCCCCCTCTGTGGGTGTCCACGACACCCGTAGAGGGAGAATAGAACCTGTGGTGAGTGAAGCTTGCCACCGAGCCCGCAGCATGGCGAGTGCAGCGAGCCCTCAAGGGGCTTCATTGCTCTCGCCCCCTGCAGGCATTCTGTCGCACAGGATACCAATGTCGGTATACTGACATTCGGCATCCTGTGTGCCAGCATCCCATACTGATCCGTCCTGTAAAAGTAGATGAAGTATGTGTTTCCAATAGCCAGAATGAACCTCATTGACATCTTTGCACTTTTTAAACCCATTTCTATGCATTTAGTTGTAATTCTTAAGGCAGCGTTGAAAAGTTCTGAGATCAGTGGAGTCTATCCTGCTAGACAGATGCCCCCATTAGAATGAATGACATTACCTTCTCTCTACTGGGATTCTCATCACTCCGCTTTCATGCTCAAGGAAACTTCCAATGCCTGCGTCTATTAATATAGTTGCAAGAGGAGACAGTCATGAGAAGCCGTCATTAATATGTTGAGTTTAGTCAGACAGCTCGCTCTCTAGAATATATGGTATGCTGTCTCTCGTCTCTCGTACTGTATAGTACATTCTTATAACAGACGTTACCTAACAGTTAAGTGACCATATAGAAAAAACAAATGACTGTATTACATTGTTGTACAAAGCAAATTTGTCATTAACGTCAGTCCCTGCCCTGAGATCTTACAATCTAATCTCCTTTGTAGTGTGGGAGGAGACTGGAGCACATGGAGGAAACCCACGCAACCACAAAACACATGGAGAACTTGCAAACTACACACATAGTGAAGTGGTTGAGAATTACACTTATGAACCCTGTGCTGTGAGGCAGCAGTACTAACAGCTGTACTACCAAGATTAAACACACACATGTACAGTGATCATACTGTTTTTATTTACACGTGTCTATGCCTATACAGTACATTCATTAGGGATTTATAATGCCGACAATCATAATTTTGACACCACAGTGTTGACAGTTATTATATGAACATGGAACATGTCGACATTTTTAGAATGCCAACAGGTTAGGCTGTGGGAGTGGAGTCTAGAGTTAGGCTGAAGGGGGATGAGTTAAGGTTAGGCTTTAGGATAGAAGGTTAGGGTTAGGTTAGCTGCAGGAAGGACCAGGAAGACAATGGCTGGACCCGCCGGACCTAACCAAAGAACGTTCTGATGATGTTCTAATCATGTTGATATTTCATCAATGTGAACATGGCGAATGTCAACAAAACATACCCAAACCATTGGGTGTTCTAATCAGCTTTGCCTTTTAGGATGTTTGTATAGAAATGCAATATGAGAGTAAATAATAATGAGCAAAGACATATTACTGAGTGCCTATGCACACCCCACTATTGTTATATAAAGTATTTTCAATTTTTCATCAATTTAAACTGCAACCAGGGATAAAATGGGTTATGTAAAACCAGATCCTAAGACATTACAAAAATATACAAATGACTCTATATAATTATAGCTAGCAATATGGTACAATTAATTCCTTTAACACCTGGAATATCTATTTCTTTTTCTGCAAGCCTTCAAGAGAAATTAAAAGAATGTCTTGGTTAATGAATGAATTCAGAGCACTGCTCTCCATTCACAGCTCATTGTGACACTAATAATTTTGAATGCATACTTGGTTACCCATGCACAACAATTCAAGGAGAGAAAACAGTGAAAATGCAAATAGATGAATTAATAGCAGCGCCGAAGGGAGTCGATTCCCTATATACTAGAGTTCATATTGATCATTAATTGCTGTTCAATGGAATGCCACCTAAGGACTCTCTGTGGATTTCTTACAGTCATGCATGGGTCCCTCTAATATATCATTGCACTCATTGCTCTTGGAGTCACGTGACAGCTTCAAAGTCCTCGCCACAGTCAACTTAAATTGTTAAATGAATGGCCAGGTCAATAAACCTTTGCTATTCTTTTCAGAAGTGCACAGTATGAAAACCTAGAATTTCTACTAACAGCCTTTCGGCCAAATTTTGGTTAAATATTTGAAATTACAGCAAATTAGGGTTTTTGAATTGTAGCAGAAATTCAGTGGTTCTTGATTTACGCTACCCAATTTTCCTTCCTGGGCTTCCTGTCAATCATTCTACAATTGTCTAGAGCAGCTGGTAGTAGCAGGTCCATCTGGTGACACACTGCAGTAAAGGGTGCACGGCACTCGGTGCCTTCAGAGTGTAATTGTTACCTTGTGACCGAGGAGGAGGAGGAGGGCTCTTCCTAAACTTCAGTGTGTTAACAGAAGAGCGACTTGGCTCTATTAATTTAATAGCTCATACAGCTGAAAAAGCTTTAATATTAAAAGCACCTTCCTGCACTGCAGTTCCTGACAGTCATTGGCTATTGTGACAGACTGATAAGTGATTAGTACAGCCAAAAAAGTATCTCGCTGCAGTCGATGTGTGGCATATCCATCTGCTCTGGGTGTAAGCAAGGGTCTTGTGCTCTGTGTGGTCTAATGAGCTGCTCAGCTGAAAACAGGGATTCTGTGGGTAAATAAACAAGCGCTGGTGAGGCTAGTTTGTAAATACAAATTAAAGATTAATTAAATTCAGCATAAAGTGACACAATAAAACACACAATGTTTAATATTTGCTAACAGTGGGTCTTGTAGCGATTACTTGTATGTGTGGCTATTTGTAAGTGTGGCCACAGGTGGTTGATAGGATCACAGTACAGGCTGATGGTAATTGACCCTGCGCTTACCCTGATCCACTTTTGAACTCCAAACGGTCCTAGATGGCGCGGGTCTTAGTGGTCCAGCTGTAACAGCTGTATCGGTTTGTAGCCAATGCGGCTGCTGCTTGATGATGTGACATCAGCTTATCTTGATCTCCTGGAAAGTAGGCCACGACCCTCCCCGTAAATGGTCCAGACACGCCTGCATTGTCCGGACTGCACTGCCCCAACATTGCCGCAATGCCCCTTAAATACCGAGTCGACGCCCCCTCCCGCCCCGTGAACCCCTCTGCAAATTAATCAGGCAGGGGCATTTGCAGATGTGAGTTGCCGTCGCATCTCACAATGTGCGCACGTGCAGTGTGGCTTCTACGCATGCACACACTGCACTGGGCAGTGTGAAGCAGCATTCCCTGCTGAATTAGGCCCTTAATGTCTTTGGCAGAGATGTATTAAGCCTTGAAGAGTGATGGAGTGGAGAGAGATAATATGCCGACCAATCAGCTCCCAACTGTCATGTTACAGGCTGTGCTTGAAAAATGACAATTCAGAGCTGATTGGTTGGTCGTTTATCTCTCTCTGCTTTATCACTCTCCATCTGCCCCAGTTTGAAATGCAACATATTACCTGGTAATATACTGTAGATCTATTTGGTTAATGAAACTGTAACACATTTTTGTGCATTGCAGTGTTTCTCTCAGCTGACACAAGGATCATGGCTGCTCTCTGTTCTCGTGAGATGGAGCCACAACTATAGGTGTGTCTTGGTGTGCTGGGAGGTTGTACATTTTGAACACGTGCTTTGCATTGTTCATTAGTAAACAGCTCATTGTTCCATCCTTCTTCACCCCTTTAGAACCACCATTTTTACTAAGCAAAATGTTTTAGTTGGTCTCCTAAAATGCTGTTCAATTTAGGTTAATTTAATGAGAGTGAGAGACATAGGGAGTGTCTTTACTACAGTTGGTTCTAGTGTGTGAATGACACTTTGATTACAGTACATTACCTGGATGGGATTGGAAAGTTGCCTATCCAAAGAATTGCAAAGCGATGAAAGTATGAACTGTGTTCCATAGTAAGTAGAGGATGAAAATGGTCATATCATCATCCAAACAGGCAGATGGTCCACTAAAATGCATTCTCACCATCCTTTCTTATTCCCATCATCTTGCTTCACAAGTTGAAGTCTGAAGGGTAAATGTAGTAACCTACTATTGGCAGTCTGGTTTTGCCTTAAATGATTGCCCCATCAAAACATTGGACAGAGTCTATGGGAACTAAATGGACTTGTGCAAATTGAGACTCAAATAGGGACTAAAGCTAATTGTGTTCTGAAAATTGACCGGTTTTGCATGTTATACAAGAGAGTGTGCAGAAGTGAATATTCAGGGTCTTCTTACGGGATATAGTGTGAATCCCGACTGCCAGAATACTGGCAGCACTGCCCGACCATTCCCACTCCTGGGTGTCCACGACACCCATGGAGTGGGAGTAGAACCTGCCCGCAGTGTTGTGAGCCTGCAAGGGCCTTTGTTCTGCTCGCCCCTCTGCTGGCATTCTTATGTTCAGGATTCCAGCATCAGTATTTTGACCGTCGAGATTCCCACCACCAGGATTCCGTACCCAACCCCTTCTTACAGCACACTAGATGTCAAAAATTGTAGAATACTATTTCTACGTTATTTGAAATTTATGCAGTTTAATGTACTCTGAAACGAAAGCAAAGAAGTAATATCAGTTGGAAAAATCACAGAATCATTTTGTATAACAAAATTGAATCTGAATTTTTGACTTACCAAAGTAGTCATCTATTATAAGTATAACCGCTGAGCACACTTGTGGCGCTCTATCCACAATGGGACCAAAATAATGTTCCATAAGGTCTTCCAAACACTGTATCAGAAGTTCCCACAAATATCTTGCTCTTGTACAGTATGTCATTTTGCTTTTACCCTTCTGTCTAGTCATCATAAACCAGCCCAATGGGGTTTAGCCTGGAGACTGCGATGACCATTACATAATTTGGAGCCTACTGTCTTGTTCTTTTCCTCAAAGGTAGTTCTAACATAGCCTGTAAGTAGATTTTAGGTCATTATCTGTACACTGAACCCTTGACCAAATAAGGGCCTAGGCATAGCCCAAAAGACCTGCAGACCATTGCGCTCATCCTTCATGTTTAACAGTTGGTGTAACAAGGGCAATGCTTTCATCAGCAGAAGATGGGGTGTTTTGCTATTAAAAGCATCACTGTTTTTTTTTAAATTTTGAGCTTAAACATACCTAGAAGTAAATAAACCCCAGACATTGAGGAACCATCCTTTCAGCTGCTCAACAGCATCCAAAAAGCTTGCGTGATGAATCAAAGATTTCACATTTTGATTCATTGGTCCAGAGGACCTCCTTTCAGTCTTAAATAGTCTACTGGCAGTACTTTATGGCCCAGGAAAGCCTCAACTGTAAGCTCCTTATCTATAACCTGTTCCCTGAAAAACCAAAATGATATTATTTATAATTTTTTGCTAACCTAAACTGCTTATTCTATAGTTTAACCTCTAGCGGTTTACTGTTTACCTTTGTACCATTTCATGTTATTCACTGAACTTGAATTGCTTAGATTTCAATAAAAACTGGAAAAAATGGGGATGTTATAAAACTTTTCACTAGTAATGTATGCACTATGATGCATCACATGTCCCTCTACTAGTGCACTTACTTACTTACAGAACCTGCCAGATTGTTGTGTATAGCACAAAACGTTTAGCGTTGAAACTAACTGCAATTTTAAAACTAAGCTCTGTCTTGTCAAGCTGACACTTTTCCTGGTTCCTGGGATACAAGGTGACAAAATCACTAGTTAAACATGACAAAACGCTTACAATGGGATTTGACACTGGGTCTCCTGATATAATTTAACCTTCTCTTTACCCATGCTAAGGTTCTCATGTGTACTGGCTTTTGTAAAACTGGTGAGTGTCCATGTTTAACTTAGACATGGACTATGAAGTATAGTTTCATGATATTTCCAGAATTTCTGGTACCCAGACAGATGGTTAGACACCTCCAATTTAAATTTGCACCTTCTGAATAGTCAGCTCTGACAATAATAGTTTATGGATTGTCATTGTTTTATCTGTCTCTTGACATTAACAAATCATAAAAACCAACAGTAGACCAACTATACTTATATGTTAGTTGTCATAGAAGTACTTGATGACCATATACTGCTTCTTTTGAATTCACTGTTACATCTTTGTTTAAATCCAAGATTGCACCAGATCTTCAAAATAGATGTCTACTCACCTGTTGACCAGGTACAGCAGGTAAAATATGGAAATAAGTACAATTACATGACTATTAAAAGACTTTTTTAAGTTAAATTAAACACGGGCTCTCCAGCAGTGGCCAGAAGTTGCACCACTGAAGATTGGTGTTCTGTGATTTCCAGCAAAAGTTTATTATTTATCTCAATTTGTGATTCAAGAAAATAATGTAAACGATCTGTCATTTAAAACAAACTTTAAATTCGTTAGTGAATAATATGTATGCAACACAAAAGGACAATCAAAGTAAATTGTATTAAATTAAATCTATAATACCGAACCTTGCAATTCTGCAGTTAACCTCTCCCCGATGACTGTCCATTGAGAAGGGCCAAAGTGTCAGATATTATGGATTTACATAATACAATTTTAATTGATTTTACCCAATTAAAATGAACTGCCTGTTCCTTGACCACTGGTATTGATATACAAAAAAGCAATGCTGAGGGATTTAGATGGCAGATTGTCCCTGAGAGTGTTATATTCATCTAAGCATGGTAATTTTTGCCTGTTCAATTAAATGCTAAATTGTGCTTGCATAGTAACCTGACATAATAGGACTGCATTGTGAGATTGAGCTATAGGGAGGGGGCCACAGCTGGATGTTGCCTGCATCTTATTTCCAGCAAATATTATTATCTTTTATTTATAAAGTGCCAACAAATTACACAGTACGGTGTACTAAGGGGATTCTCATACAATTACATGACAGATAAAGACAGAATGTAAAGAAGTCTGTGGCCAACTGAGCTTACAGTCTAAAGGGTCAATCCAATTAGGTGCGAGTTGCTTTGTGCGAGCCGCTTCTCTACAAATTCGCATTGCAAATATATTGTGCAAACCAATTACAATAAAACATTTGTGCACCCCCCGAGCAGGTGAAAAGGTAGGGATTATAGTTATAGTGCTAGTTCCTGCCTCCAGTTGGTCAGCGAGTATAATTGTAGTGCTAGTTCTTGCCCTCAGATGGTTGGTGATTATATGCAATGTGCTAATTCCCTCCTCCAGATGGTCAGTGATTATAGTTATAGTACTAGTTCATACCTCCAGGTGGTCAGTAATTATAGTTATAGTGCTAGTTCCTGCCTCCAGGTGATCAGTGATTATAGTTATAGTACTAGTTCCTGCCTCCAGGTGATCAGTGATTATAGTTATTGTTCTAGTTCCTGCCTTCAGGTGGTCAATGATTATAATTATAATTATAGTGCTAGTTCTTGCCCTTAGATGGTTGGTGATTATATGCAATGTGCTAGTTCCCTCCTCCAAGTGATCAGTGATTATAGTTATTGTTCTAGTTCCTGCCTCTATGTGGTCAGTGACTATATTTATAGTGCTAGTTCCTGCCTCCAGATGGTGTATGATTATAGGCACCGTGTTACTTCCTGGTTCTGGAGGGGTTGGTGATTATACTGTAGGCATTGTTGTCATTTTGGGATATATTTTATCAGTTATTATAAGTATAGTGCTAGTTCCTGGCTCCAGACAGTTATTAATTACAGGTGCAGGACTAGTCCCAACTTCAGACAGTTGGTGGATACATGCACTGTGCTAATTCCTTAACCGAGATAGTTAATGGATACATTGCTAACTGTGGTGCTAGTTCCTCGCTCCAGGTATTTGATGATTGCAGTCAACATGTTAGTTCCTGCCTCTGGGCAGCTAGTGAAAACAAGCAATGGGTTAGACCTTAGCTTGAGGCAGTTAATAGTTACAGGTACAGGGCTTGTTCCTGGTTTCAGGTATTTGATCATTACAATTATTTCTGGCACTGGGCAGCTGGTGATGACAGGCACGTGACTAGCTCTGTGCTCAGGGTAGTTAATAGACTCAGGCCACAGTGCTATCTCCTAGGTGTAGGCAGCTGGTGCTCACTAGATACAGTTTCAAGGTAGTTGATAACCACAGGCATAGGGACAGCTTCAAACTCAAGACAGCCAATATCTACAGGTACAACTCCAGTTCCAGGGATCAGACAGTCAGTTACGACAGACACAGCACTTCATTTCTTTAGATGCTTACAGACCAAAGATACATGGAGTGCGGCACTCGGTATAAATAAGTCACATATAACTTATTTATACCAAATTCCGCAGTTCATGTATCTGTGTTGGGACTCCTGGCCGGGGAGAATCTACTGAGGGCACCGGGACTATACTCTATATATAGTTTATGTGACTGCTGCCTTTTTGGATTTGTAGATGCTTACAAACCTAAACACTGTACCAGCTGCGGGGTGTATCAAATTTTGAAGACAGATAAAGTAAAGAGAGATCAACCAATCAGCTCCTGTCACTCTGCAGGCTGTGTTTGAAAAATGACAAGAGCTGATTGGTTGATACTTTATCTCTCTCCACTTTCTCTTTCTCCAAGCTTTGATACATCTCCGCTATATTTTTAACATGATTCTGTAAATAGTCTACTTTTGACGATTCCAGAATGATGTATCTTCCTCTCATAATGTTAGAATAAACTGAGTTACACTGCAGCCAAAGTTTAATAGAAAAGGTTTGTTATAAATTATAGTACTGTAGTTACAGTTCTGTCATTAGAATGTTTTATTACACCCCTTTTCTGGGTCCGACCTGGGTATTTGAATACGGTTTCAAGCCTTGTTACAGCAATGTCACAGTGGCTTTAAACCACATTCACACCAGCAGGCTAGTCCAGGGCTAGTGGCAGGTCTTACCTCTGCTGGCGCAAGGAGATTACATCATCTCCAAGCGCGGTGATCCGGCTCTCCATAGGCTTTTAATGGGTCCTGAGTCAGATGATCTGGGTCACCCATTTACACTGCAGCCTTACTGGGTCCTTCCTGGGTCCGACTCTGGTAGCTACCTTGGATGGATTTCCAGGTCACTGGATCTGGGATATTTTCCAAGGACCCTTTTCCAATGAGCCACAACATGGGTAGACCCGACAATAACCCGGATCATTGCAGCAGTGGAAAAAGGCGTGTTACATCATATGAATGAGCAAACACTCAATGAACACCGCTTTATCTGGTCACGTGACCTGTGCGAGGAGTGACTGGATCTATGCTCATCTTGGCCAAACTGGGTAAGTGTAGTTACCTACTGTCCATACTCAGCAGCAAATCAGCCAACCTTCAATTTCAGAACAATGCTTATACAGATTTGCAGTCAATCTATGGCAAACCAAATAGCTTTTTGCAACCAGTTTGGTCTTTAATAAAATAATTAGTGAGTGTGTGTTGTCCACCGATGAACAATTGGTGGTCAATTGGAGAAAAGCTTTCTTTTCAGTGGCAGTTGAGGGCACTAACCGTGTCTCTTTCTTGGGCCATTACATTTCTCCTCCATGTTCTCTTTTTCATTGCTCATGCTGTTTTGTTGTGATATTTGATCAATCCTCCCCCCCCCCCCCTTCCCTTTCACATGCAGCTTCTTTTGCATTAGAAGTGTTCTTCGGTGTGGGAGCAAGCTCTCATGGCTCACTAATTAGATACTGTAATTACCAAATTCAAAATGTAATTAAATTGAGTGGGAATTAGCTGTAATAATCTGGATAAACTGCAGAGTGGGCACTATGGAAACACTGCACTGAATGCACTAACATTGAGAACATATCTACAAGCCGACACATCAGTTGGGAAAAGCTGTTGTTGTTTTTTTTTACCTTCGGCAAAGACCACCTAACAGTGACCTTCATAAATGTATTTTGTTTAGAATACAGTGAAGGATTTATGCATCTTCAAAATGCAATTATCCTTGGAGACACTTTTAATCCTTCGCATTACTGCTACACAGAGTTCGCAATACATTTCCAACCTAACATCATTAACATGTCAAGCACAACATGGTCTTCAGAAGTTCTAAAAAATCCGGGTGCAGCAACATACCCGATAAATGTCAGATCATCAAGTCTGAGCAAGAACATCACTGTCGCATCATTCTAGACTGCCCCGTGGCAATCACATAGTGAAAATTCACAGCTTTAACTTCAGTGGGCCGAGGTAAAGTACCCGTGACGTGTTATTTCATGCCGACTTCCCAGTGTTTATTTATAAAATGCAATATAGATTTGAAGGTCGCCTCACATAATAAAAAAAAAGAGGCGTTTATTAGACTGAAAAGAATACAATCTCTAGACGTATTAGTATTCGTGACGATGTGGGAGAACTGTCAAAGGCCCTGGCAGCCCTGCAGTAAACAGAACCCCTGCAAACTTCAATATCAGCAGCAGTTCATTAGTATAATGTACTAGCCAGAGTCATCTCAGCACTATTGGCGTCTAAACGTCCATTACCTGCAATGCACAATACATAATGACATCCATTACAGCTCTAATAACTTCTCTTTTTAAAGGTTCTAGTCTACTAAAGAGGGAGGAAAAAAACATCTATTCTGTTCCTTCCCAAACATCTTTCACACTGCAGTGCTTTGTGCATCACATTTTTCTTACGACTGTTTTTGAGTGAGAGAAATATGGCATTCAATTCTCTTTCTTTATAGACGTCAATTTATCACATCCCTATAAGGCTGGTCTGTGAAAGCCGTCACTGACAGGGCTCATTTTTACACAGTAAACTGGAGGATTTTTTTTTTGTTTCATTTTTTTTTCATGCCTTTATAATGCTAAGTCCCCGCAGGGGTTTTTCAGAGGAATAAGCATGACAAAGTAAAGGCTTTTTATTTTGGAGAAGAGAAGGTAGCACTGTCCAATATTAACATAGTTTGACAGACTGACGACTTCCACTCTGTTGAATGTAATCAGCCTTTGGTGCTCATTTGTGCTCCTTCCAGTGCATTTCATTTTGCACAAATGTGCCTGCAGCCATTGTGTAGGCATCTATTGCATAAACACTCTGGGGTAAATTATCTAAGGTGGGAGTTTTTTTTAGAACTGGTGATGTTGCTCATAGCAACCAATCAGATTCTATTATCTTCTAGAAGCAGCTAGATAAATGCTAATTTGAATCTGAGTGGTTGCTATGAGCAACATCACCAGTTCTAAAAAAAACTCCCACCTTGGTAAATTTACCCCTCTGTCTCTACTTTCACAGGGGTGGTCTTCAGTTTGTTGGCTGTTGGGATCCCGGCGCACAGTATACCGGTGCCAGAATCCCGGCAGCTGGCATACCGACACTTTTTCTCACTCTTGGTGGTCCACGCCCCCCTGGAGGGAGAATAAATACTGTGCCCACAGCGTGGCGAGTGCAGCGAGCCCGCAAGGGGCTCATTTGCGCTCGCCACGCTGTCGGTATGCCAACGGTCGGGATCCCGGTGCCGGTATGCTGGTCACCGGGAGCCTGGCCGCCAGCATACCATACTACACCCCTTTCACAGGTATGCAGGTCTAGCACTTCAAAGTGCTGCCTACTAAGGGGTATATGTATATATGTATGGAGGAAATGGGGGCATATCCCAAAGAGGAGTCAGAGCAACATAAGGGAATGAATGCAGGGTAATGAGATTAATGGTGTAGTGGAACTTCCTTCCCAACACCCTGTTCTAAAATACTCAGCTATCTTTGAAGTTGCAGAGGTAATTTCAGCTCTGCAGGTTTGTGCTATATGCACGGCCATGCTTTAAGAAGCATGAATACAGGAGCTTCACCCATAATTAGGTTCATTAAGCTAAAAGGTGCAAAGAATTATACAAACTTGAAGTTTACTATGGAATTTCAATTAAAAACATGAGAGGTTGTGGAAGGTCACTTTAGAACCAGATGCAAATTCAAACTCAGATGATATATAGAGAGCCATGGGAAGCAAATGCTTGAGTGTGGAGCAACATATGTACTCATAATATGAGTGATTATATAGACAAAATGATATCTGTCTCTCAGCAACTAATGTCTGTTGGAGTGAAAATAGATGCAGAGATTGCTACAGCAGTGTTACAGAACTTGATGCCTGAGTTTGACTGCTTAGTTGTGACATTGGAAGTGAAGACAGCAAAGTTAACAACAGTCACAGTCAGAGCAAAGTTATATCAGTTCCAGGAACATGTACCCTGTGATTCAAATGCTGAGACTATGGAATTGCATACAAATAGTTTAAAATTAAAAAGTAATTAATTCAAGTTCTACTATTGTCACAAGATACAGTGGGTCACAAGGCATTTGAGTGACAGCAAAAGAGTATGAATCCTGTACAAAGCAAGAAGTTCAATAGCAAAGATAAGTCTGTTGTGTTACAGATAATCGCAGAAAAGATTCATGGTACATTGACTCAGGTGCGACAAGGCATTTTGGCTCAACATGGAATGTGGAATGGTTCACCAAGTTAATCAAATGTGACCCTATCACAATAGATGGATTTGCAACCAAATACTTACAGCTAAAAAAGTTGGGACACTTAAAGCTTGCTTAAACAATTGGAAGAAAAAAGTCACAAAAATCCAAGATGAGCTTTATGTACCACAAAAAGGAAGACATGTTTTTGCCATCAGTGTTCAGGCCATAGAGTTCACACAGAAGAGGGTCTGTCATAGCTACAGGCACAAGATGTCAGCAATTGTACATTCTTGATACACAGCACAGTTATGCAATGATGACAAGTGAGTCACAGTCACTATAACTATGTCATAAAAGTTTTGGTCACCTTGGATATGACAGTGTTCAGAAGTAACAAAATGGGATGGTCACAGGAATGTCAGTAAGTGACACAGAGAAACCCATATGTGAGAGCTTTATATTAGGGAAACAAAGTTGTCAGCCATTCCCCAAGTCAGAAAGCAGAGCGGCAGTAACACTTGAGATAGTACATTTAGATGTATGTGGTCCAATGGAACTAAAGTCAGTAAGTGGATACAGACACTTTGTGACATTTATAGATGACTCCGCAAGAATGGCACGTGTACTTTATCAGAGAGCTATCAAAAGTGGCAAAAAAATATTGTAGAATAAAATATCCTTTAAGACAATTAAACAGGTCACAGACTCAAGACCCTGAGATCTAATAATGGTGGAAAATATATCAACAGAGAGGTGGAAAATTGTTAATAAAGATGGAATAGAGCATCAGTTAACCACTGAGTATATTGCTGAGCAAAACGGTATCAGTGAATGGGCAAACTGTACACCAGTAGAGAGAGCAAGATGCATGCTAAAGGACGTAGGCTTTGACAAGCTGTTTTGGGCAGAAGCCATGTCAACAGCAATTTATCTCAAGAACCATTCTCCTACACTTGCCCTAAAGGACATAAACCTATTGAATCATGGTCAAAGAGAAATCCAAGTGTAAGACATGTCAGAACCGGGATCAGTACTAAATGCCGCTGGTCGGAATCCCGGCGGTCGAAATACCGACGCCGGAATCCCGACCACACAATGCCGACAGGGGTGGCGAGCGGAACGCAGCCCCTTGCGGGCTCGCTTCGCTCGCCGCGCTGCGGGCACGGTGCCTCGCTACGCTCGGCACACTATTATATTCTCCCTCTATGGGTGTCGTGGACACCCACGGAGGGAGAATATGTCGGGATTGTGGCGGTCGGGATTCCGGCGTCGGTATTTCAACCGCCGGGATTCCGTCCGGCGGCATCTTGACCGGATCCCGTCAGAACCTTTGGGAGTGCTGCCTATGTATACATACCAAAAGAGAATAGACACAAGCTGGATTCAAAGTCAGTAAAGTGTATCATACTTGTCTATTGCCATGCAAGCAAAGGCTACATATTGTGGAATTCAGGTACCAGAAAGATTGTCAAGTCAAGAAATGTTATCTTTTAAAGAAACAGCACAAGTTAAAGAAAAGTTGGAAGTTGATATGGAGAACAAGTTTGTGCCACTGGACATACCAGCAGTTGAAGATGTATCTGAGTAAAAGACTATCAGTGTGTAAAAGGTATGATGAGGAATTAGCAAGCCTCGGGACAACCAGAAGCCAAACTCACGGTCTGATTATTGTGAATGGAAGTTCAAGATAGGAAAAATGTCACAAGTGTAAAAGATGTCAAGAATCGTGACAGTGACACCAGTCCCAAGTTTTTGAGTCAAAAGACTGTTCCCTTGGTCCAAGCTGTCAGTGAGGTGACTCTCACTCTGATATGTTTACCAAGAAGACCAAACCAGAGTCAGAAAGAAGAGAAGAAACTTGCCCTTATTCTTTTAGATATAGCCCAAAGACCCAAGCCTTACAGTTTTACGCTTCACTGGATGACTGGAGCAAGAACCTTGGGCTTAAAAAAAAAGAAGGTCAACATTTATGATGTTGACATTATTTAAATATCAATATAATTAATGCTGACATTTGAAAACTGTCGACCTTGACAGAATGTTGACAACTTTTGCAGAAAGGCTAGGGTTAGGGCTATCATTAAAGTAGTGTTAGTATCAGGGTTACTGTTACTGTTAGCAATAGGGTTAAGGTTAGAGTTAAGTTGCTTTTAGGGTGAGCATCAGGGTTACCGTTAGAGTTAAGGACAGAAACAAGAAACAGAGGAAAAATAGTGTGTTGACACTTTAACACTGCCGACATAACATCAGTGTTAACGGTTCTCTGAAAAAAAAAACCCACATGAAAAAAAAAACCCACAGGGAAATTGCATTATGACAGTGGAGTTTTTTCGATGTGCAATTTTTTTGTCGGCTTCTTCCATGTGCGTTTTTTTTCTGGTTACCGTTTCTGATATGTATGATGAACCTATCTTTATGACATTTATGACAGTGGGTTTGTTTTTTCGTGCCTTTTTTTTGGTTACCAGTGTCAACATGCTAAATGTCAACATGGTCAATGTTGACATCATGAACAGGAGAACATTATGGCCAAGTCAGTGTCATTGTGATTGTCTAACACATATAACGAACCTTACATGGAATGTACTCTCCACCCTTTGAATCTCATTTTAATATTTTGTGTCGGTAAACTAAATCCGGCAAACTATAACACCCTGATCTGCCTATGTTTTCCCACCGGGAGATGAAACACCACCGCACCAGTCAGTGTCACAGATCTTGTTATTTATATATTGAGACCCGATACAATTGTGAATGACAAGGTTTGTCCATAAATGTCTCTTGAAAGCTGTTAGCTTTTATATACTTACTGCACATTATATAATGGAAGGAACTGTCTGATTGGTTGCTGTGTTTTAGTGCAGATTTGCAAATTTCAACAGTGTTAGTAATAAATTGTAAGGAGATCAGGGTAGGGGGGCACCTCCAAACACACAGCAGCTAGGAAAATAGCACACCAGTCCAGGGTTTTCATGCAATCTAGCCATGACTAGTTTTATTGTGCAGTATAAAACAAAACATAAATATAAATCCTAACCCGTCTGGGCACTAACTGAACATAAAAGATTCCCTCTCTCAGAGTAATAGGTCCTAATGACCCTACCACAAACACAGGCATATGCACAGTACTTACTGTCAGTAACTCACAATGTCTCACAACAAGCTTACTGACTGTTTCCCCAGGTAGTGAGCCCTGTGCCAAGCCCTGGCAGAGCTTATATCAGCCTTCTACAGGTGCAGGCCCTAAATAGCCTGCTCTCGGCTGAAGGCCTAAAGACCCAAAATGGGCATTGTGTGTGGAGCCTTCCCTTCCATCTCACATCCACACCCCCAGGACCCATATCCGGCTTTTACTAAAAGTCCAAACTCTAATCAAGTCTGTTCAGCAAAACAGATATTTCGTGGAGGTTTAAAAAAGATAGGCCCGAAAACCAGGGACAAATATATCTCCCGTTTATCACTTTATCATCTACCGTTTATCACTTTACCAGTGCTTCTAGTTCTATCACATAACCCTACATACGTTTGATTATGAATTGTACATGCAGAACAACTGTGGGGCAATTACTGTCCTGAAGTCACGCAATCATTCCAAAAATAGGTTTTGTTTCATGAGACAAGAAATGCAAATGAGTTGCGAAAGAGAGCAAGCACATATTGTATGACAGTGATCTTAATTTTACCGGCACTGCAGGGATTTCAAACTGAGCAATATAGACAGAAACTTGTGCTCCTTCAGACAGCAGTCAGAGAAAGTCTGGGTTTGTGTTTCAAAATAAACAGTTGAACCAGTAAACGTCAGTTATATATTAGAAAATATTCTCTTAGTGTTTACTTTCCTGAATATAATATTACTGTATTACTCAGACTCCATAAGAGGAGTAGGTAGATATAAAACATATATTGGATTCAAGAACTAAGGGTGGTATGTACCAAACTTTGTACAGAGGAAAAGTGGAGACATTTTCCATAGCAACCATTAAGCTTCTGGCTATCATTTGTCAAGCACATTCTAGAAAAGCTATATGCTGATTGGCTGTGCTGTATTTCCCACTATGCACGTGAGGCACATGCCTAGGGTTTGACATTAGAATCAGTTTTCCAGTGCCACAATTCAGCTGTGGCTATTTGGACACAGAACAAAAACTATAGGGTAAAATTTACTAAAGGTAGATGTTAATATATTTAAAATTGTTCTAAATTGATGTTGTGTATCAGAGGATAAATCGCATATTTACTAAGGTTTGAAAATCAATATAAAAAAAAAACATCTATTAGTAAATGTCCATTTTATCCCCTGAAACACAACATCGATTTAGATTGATTTGAAATGTATTGAAATTTACCTTTAGTAAATTTACCCTTATGTCTCCCAAGATGCATCAGGGAGAGTTGTAGGAGTGGGCACATGTGCAGTCCAGGAGTGCAGAAGATTAGGCTTGTATCATGGAGAGACTTGGGGGTGTTTGCATGTGCAGTCTGGGATACTGGCAGAGGAGGTTCTTAGCCCACCTTAGACACATGCAAAGGGCCAATAAAACAGGTATGTGGAGGGGGGCAGAGACTCGCCAGTATCTTAGGATGGGGGAAACAAGCGCCCAATAATATTTTGTGTAGGGGCAGCCTTCCACCATATCTGGCTCTACTGATTGGTTGCCATGGGCAACTTTTTTACGTGTAATCTTCTGAAGGATCCATAGTGTACTGCACATCTTCTCAAAAGAGCTGTAACCAACAGACTATATAATGTAACTTGTGGGGAAAATCTATAACTTTATGGCATCTTTGTAGCAATAAAAAAAATAATCTTTGCATATAATTTATTTTTCATTTCGGTCAACATTTTCCTGTCTTCATCTGTATATTCACCCTATGCAGAGTTTTGCATATATTTGCATCCGGACTGCCCATCTCCGTATTCTGTGCGTCACAGTTGCGTATACTAGGTTCTGTAGTGTGTGCTGAGCTAAAACACACAATAAGCTCCAAAAACAGATTTGTATTTAACTCTGCATCAGCCCCTGAATATCTATCCCCTGTTATGGATTAGTGCACATTTGCAACTAATAAAGCATTTGTATTTTAAAGTTGCTCAGTAATAAGGCATTTATAAACCTCATTAAATGTAACAGTTATTTGCTGTGGTGGTTAGTGGTTTAATTATAATAATGTATTTAGAGCTGTGTTAATAATGATGATTGCTCTCTGTCTGTCTCCCACACAAAGATATAGAGCAGTGGAGATACATGAGCAGACCTCAGCAAAGGTGAATGTTTCCTGTGACAAGCTCTAATTGTATTTGCACTGTGGGACGATTATCTCATTGAGTTGTTTCAATAATTACTGATGCTATTAAAGACATGACCGGGCTGATATTAAACCACATCTTCTATCTACCATTTATACCTCTATCATAATGATTCCAGGAAGGACGCAAAGGCGACTGTTCACTGCATCCTAACACTAGATTACCTCACCTACTGTATATGGGGGGTCATTCCGAGTTATCGCTTGCTAGCAGTTTTTAGCAGCCGTGCAAACGCATAGTCGCCGCCCACTGGGGAGTGTATTTTTGCTTTGCAGAAGTGCGAACGCTTGTGCAGCAGAGCGCCTGCAAAAACATTATGTGCTAAACTAGACCAGCCCTGGACTTACTCTTCGTGTGCGTTGATTCTAACGACAGAGGGATGGCTTTTGACGTCACACACCCGCCCAGCATTCGCCCAGCCACGCCTGCGTTTTCCCTGGCACGCCTGCGTTTTTCTAAGCACTTCCTGAAAACGGTCAGTTACCACCCAGAAACACCCAATTTATGTCAATCATTCTATGTTGTGCCATGCGACTGAAAGCTTCGCTAGAACCTGTGCAAAACCACAAAGGACTTTGTACCCGTACATCGCGCATGTGCATTGCGGTGCATACGCATGCGCAGAAATGCCGATTTTTAGCCTGATCGCTGCGCTGTGAACAACGGCAGCTAGCGATCAACTCAGAATGACCCCCAACAAGTCTGAGAATTAGAGAAATGTACAATTTGCATATACCCTGTACACAATTTTTTCAATTATTTCCAGGGTACTGACTTAATCATACTGACACATTCAGGTCAAGTTGTTCACTGCACTATGTAAGATCGAATAGGTCTAGTGTCTCCAATAGAAAACTAGTAAGATGCAGGTACAGTAATACAAGACAAGCAAATGTAATCGTCTTTGTTCTTAATGCCAATATAGCCAGCTTTAGCAGTGAAGCAGTATGGACACTTACTATCGCTTGCCCAGTAGCACATAATGCAATCTGAACATGGAAGTATGTCTCACTTACCTGTCCAGCCGCTGTCCATTGTCTTTATGTATGTGCCCTTGGTCTAGACACTGGCGTGTCTATAATGTGTGCCGGGTGTTTGGTGCACACGGGACTCTGGGTTCTGGGGCACCCACACATTGCACACTCTGCAATCATATAATTATACTTACTGCTCCGTTGGCCCAGTGTAGGCTACAGAGCTGCAGAAAGCACAGGGAAAATGGCAGCTGCTGACATTTTCCCTGTGATTTGCGCATGAGCAGTAGAGCTGTCCTGGGTAACAAGGCACAGACGCCATGTTTCTGGAGACCTGTACATGTGCAGTAGACACTAAGCCAGAGTCTACTGATCAGCCGTAGAGGAGGGAACCCGTAAGGAGCCTGCATCTTGTAGATTTTTGAGATCTCACATGCACACCCTGACTGGACTAAACCATTCTCTATCGTATCAGCACTAGGTTAATGTGATACAGGCAGGATAGAGATCACCAGAGAGGTAACTTATCATAACACCTCTGCAGTGACTCTCCTGTTATTAGTACATTTCAGCTCTAAGACTTCCGGCATTGCTGCGATAAGTGGCGATATGGGATGTCTCTTACCAGTGAGAAAAGGGCAATGTTAGTACATTGACCACTTTTAGGAGCCAATTCATCAGTCTATAAATAACGTTTTTCACCCTGATTTTACACATTTATGTAAATATTTAGATGCAGCCCCATTCATCAACCATCATCAATTCATGCATCAATGCAGGAGATAGCACTAATATCTCCTGTTTACAGTCCTGCCGCGATAATTCCCACACTCCCCATACTTTAGAAATTAGGTTATTCATTAACTTTTGAAAAATATTTTTTTTTCAGAAATTGACTGTGTAACTGTACGCCATCCCCAGATGGCGTACAGCTTCCAAATGGCTTCACAATCTGCTGTTTACATGACAGCTTGTGTAGCAGCGGAATATTCATAGCTCCTTGCAGCGGTGGTTAGCTCCTCCTCCATCTCCCCTTGTTGCTCCCTCCTTCCACTCCAGTGAATGTTCTCACCGACGCTGCCCGTCAATCCCTCCTCCTGTTCACCGACGCTGTCCGTTAATCCCTCCTCCCACTTCAGTGAATGTTCTCACCGACGCTGCCCGTCAATCCCTCCTCCCGCTTCAGTGAATGTTCTCACCGACGCTGCCCATCAATCCCTCCTCCTGTTCACCGACGCTGTCCGTCAATCCCTCCTCCCGCTTCAGTGAATGTTCTCACCGACGCTGCCGTCAATCCCTCCTCCTGTTCCAGTGAATGTTCTCACCGACGCTGTCCGTCAATCCCTCCTCCCGCTTTAGTGAATGTTCTCTCCGGCGCTGCCCGTCAATACCCTCCTCCCGCTTCAGTGAATGTTCTCACCGACGCTGCCCGTCAATTCCTCCTCCTGTTCCAGTGAATGTTCTCACCGACGCTGTCCGTCAATCCCTCCTCCCGCTTCAGTGAATGTTCTCACTGACACTATTGCCCATTGCTTTCTCCTCTCATTCCCTCCTCCCAATATAGTGAATGTTCTCACCAATGCTGCTGTTTCTTAATGAAAGCGTCTCCCCACTCTCCTTTACCCGGTGGCACTCATATGCGCTTGGTCACCACCACTGTATTTATTAACTATTTATTATTTTATTTATCTATATAATGCCTGCTGTGCCATTTTTTTAAAATAAACTTTTTCTGACCTCTTCTGCCCTGCGGCTGCCTGCAGACTTAACATGCAGCACACACTAGTTCTGCCTTCTGTGAATGGAAGCGGTGCATGTGCATAACGCAATACAGGCAGTGTTAAGTCGGGGCAGTAGAAGGAAATTATCTTTTTTTCAAAAAGCTGTCTCCGCAAAAATGATAGGTTTTCCGGTAGAGATACTTTTGTACAGGTGTCATGATAATTGCCTCCATTATTTTGGTAGGACTCAATGCAAGTTCTAAACCTAATTAACATGTCATAATTTTTAGTTTTGATGAATAGACCCCTGTGTAGCACCAGGGAGCCCTGTGTATTGCCATTACTTTCAATATAGTTGGATTTGGGAATAAAGCCGGTGGAACATTGCAAGTGAATTTATACACACAAAGTTCAATTCCGCGTTGTAATGAAGTCCAAGATCACCGGAGGTTCGGAATACCCTCCGATCTCTGACGTTTTTTTAAAGGGACAAACACTTACAAGGCAAAACCATGTCTTGTAAGTGATTGCCCCTTTAAAGAAATGTCCGAGATTGGCCGGCTTCCCGCACCTCCGACGATCTCGGACATTATATCCCGCTGCAGATGTTAAAAGATAAATAGGCAGTGATTAAGAAATAGTAAATAATATAGAAATAATCTCTTGTTTGTGAAGAGTCACAGGGAACAGTAACACTGCTCTCCATCTTAGAGGCATCCATATTGTACAGTGCTAGGAGTAGTACGGACTCCATCTTTAATGGATGTTTATAAATGGCTGCTCAGAAATGCGGCCTCTTCAGAATGGCTGTTCATAAATAACCCATAGGTAAGAAGGAGATAGTAATAGTGCCCCTCAAGTTCTGACACACCTTTTACTGTGAAAAATAGCTGGAAAATGCTATATAGCATGAAATATAATAAAACCAAAGTATACAAAAAAAAAAAAGAAAACATTAAATAATTTGCCCACTGCCAAGCTGAAAGCATCAAAGGAAGCAGAAATTAGATACAAAAGTAATAGTACAAAAGGAGAATTATAAGTAAGCCAGACTCATTCCAATGTGCCTAAAATAAGGATAGAGTAACCAAAGACTTTATTGTGCAAAGTAATAAGACGAATATGATTATCCCGCATGTGGCAGGCTGGAGCTGTGTGAAATAATTGAGAACTTGCTAGCTAGATAAGGGATCAGAGTGAGATTCAAATGATATATCACGCACAATTTCCTTTCTAAAATGATCTCCGTTGTCGTACATATTGCACCCATATTAATCAGGTTTAGCTGTGTAAAGGGTTGGGTGCCTCGCTACTCCGGGGGTAGCAAGCTGAAATAATGATACAGCTTCCCTGAGGGCAGAAACAGAATGAGTGTGGAAAGTGATGAAAATAATTGAATCCCGCCCTTAATGTTTCTATTTAATTGTCCTACTTGTAAACTTCACCCAAACCCAACAATCACATATAACAAAACAATGCAAATGCGTTGTGTAAAGGACACTGGAGACTGTATGGCGCTGTGCTTTATGGGAATGCCATTCACCATTTGGTTAGCGGAATATAAATTACAATGTGAGTTATGTGGTTATTGATACGTTTAGTAAACAGAAATTGGACTTCCCTGTTCCGGTGTCATCTTACTGGCTGCTCCTGGAAACTGCTGCGTTTCAGCTTCCTGTCCACCCAACAATCTTGCTCAGGCTCCCGTGTGCCTAATGGCAAGGAGGATGGTTTTTAGTTATGTATTTAGTATTAAATCTATGGTAAACTCTAGGGCTAAAGCTGGAGCAAACTATGCTGTAGATTTCACCTGAACCTACTTTCACCTTATTCCTAGCACCAAATCAAAACGTAATATAATTCAGCCCCCAAGATACAGATGAAATCTGACCTTACTCTATGGAGTATATTTACTAAAGTGTTTACAGAAGTAAAGATGTTGCCCATAGCAACCAATCTGGTTTTACTTAGCATTTATCCTGCACCTTTTAGAAGATAATAGAATCTGATTGGTTGCTATGATACTTTCGTGAAAATACCCCTAAGTCTTCCAGAACTAAGGGGCAGATGTACTAAGCCTTGGAGAGTTATAAGGTGGAGATAGAGAGTAGCAACCAACCAGTTCCTAATTGCACTTTTTCTAACACAGCCTGTAACATGCAGTTATGAGCTGATTGGCTGGTAGTTTAGCACGTTCGCTGTGAATAATGTGCCCATGGCTGTGTGTGGGCCCACTTCTGTAGGAATTAATGGTACGCAAGCACGGCAATGCATATGCACATGGCAAGCGATTTCACAGGCTGGTGAAGAATGGCAAATATACTAATGACCATAGTATTGGTGATTTCAAAAATGATTATAACCTTTGATATCTCATTATTGTAATTTATTTGTAATATACAGTAAAAAAATGATACCCAGTAAGCGCAGTTTTATACTGTTATTTAATAGGGCGGAATTAGGGGCAGGGCATGACGAAATCCTGCATGCCATTATTCCCCGTCCAAAACTTTATGCACTGAAAGTAGAGTTCCTGCATTGGGCCAGACACAAAGGAATGAGAAGAGGAAGAATATGTACGGAGGGTGTAATGGTTAGCATTACTGCCTCACAGCACTGAGGTCATGGGTTCAATTCCCAATATGGCCCTAGCTGTGTGGAGTTTGTATATTCTCCCCGTACTTGCGTGGGTTTCCTTCCACAATCAAAAAATATACTGGTAGGTTAATTGGATCCCAACAAAATTAACCCTAGCGTGAACATGTCTGTGTGTACATGTTGTAGGAAATATAGATTGTAAGCTCCACAGGAGCAGGGACTGATGTTAATGGCCAAATATTCTCTGTAGAGCGCTATGGAATATGTGTGCGCTATATAAATAACTGTTATTAATAATAATAATAATAATAATAATAAGAAGAAGAAGAAGAAGAAGAAGTCACCAAACATAAAAGAGTTATGGGGAGATGTATCAAGCCTTGGAGAAAGATAAAGTGGAGAAGTTGAACATAGCAACCAATCAATCGACTTCTAATTGTCATTTATCTAGCACAGCCTTTGAAATACCAGTTAATAGATGATTCATTACTTTGGGCAACATCTACCTTATTACTCTCCAAGGCTTGATGCATCTCCCCTTTAGTAAATAACATTGAGGAAGGTGAAAGTTTGGCAGGAGTTTTCCTTAAAGAATAGATTTAAAAAAAAAAAGTCACCAATTGTTATGACATCAGAATAAACTCTTTGGAATTTTGATGAAAGAGTTGCTGGGAATGAGTTCTGACATTACACAGAGCTCTGCCTTTTGTCAGTGAGCAATAGAAAGTTATGTCAAATGATTTTCATCTCTCTAACAGTCACTTTCCCGGCAAACGGAACAGAGAACACAAATAAAAGAGTTGTCACCGTCACTGTTTGTATGGGCTGCTTTGTGTCTGGCTGCTGATTATTACGGGTTTATATCGTCTCCTGTATTTTCTGGAATAAGTGTAGATATTTTCGGAGTGAACGTTGTTTCTATATTTCTGTGAAATGAAGTGCCTGGTTCTTATTCTCTCTCTTTTTTTTAGCTGTAGAGTCACTTTCAGGAGTCTTTTTACAACTCTGTCATCTGCTAGCAGTGAAAAAATACATTACTGCTTTAAAGTAAGTTGAGAATGAATTGAGCTTTGTTCTTTGTCGCAGATGTAAAAACTGTAGTGTAATGGAACTTCCTGTTGAGTTGCAATTCTTCCTACTGTAAGTCTACTGAAGAGTCAAATGTTACTTTCAATGTACTGTAGCTTGGAGGTTTTGCTCATTGTTTCTCAGATTTCATAACTGTGGTCATTAGGTTATAGTACAGTAAAATCATTTAGCGTGGACTGTCCCTACTGATTCTGGCAATGCCATTGTGAAAACGGTGAAGACTGTAAACTGGCTCCTTACCTGTGACAGCCACCTCCTCGTGATAAACTGGCTCCTTACCTGTGACAGCCACCTCCTCGTGATAAACTGGCTCCTTACCCGTGACAGCCACCTCATGATAAACTGGCTCCCTACTGTGACAGCCACCTCCTCATGATACACTGGCTCCTTACCAGCCACCTCCTCATTATAAACTGGCTCCTTACCTGTGACAGCCACCTCCTCGTGATAAACTGGCTCCTTACCTGTGACAGTCACCTCCTCGTGATAAACTGGCTCCTTACCTGTGACAGCCACCTCCTCGTGATAAACTGGCTCCCTACCTGTGACAGCCACCTCCTCATTATAAACTGGCTCCTTACCTGTGATAGCCACCTCCTCGTGATAAACTGTCTCCTTACCCATGACAGCCACCTCATGATAAACTGGCTCCCTACCTGTGTCAGCAACCTCCTCATGATTAACTGACTCCCTACTGTGACAGCCACCTCCTCATGATAAACTGGCTCCCTACCAGTGACACTCACCTCCTCATGATAAACTGGCTCCTTACCTGTGATGGCCACCTCCTCATGATAAACTGGCTCCCTACTGTGACAGCCACCTCCTTGTGATACACTGGCTCCTTACCTGTGACAGCCACCTCATGATAAACTGGCTCCTTACCTGTGACAGTCACCTCCTCGTGATAAACTGGCTCCTTACCTGTGACAGCCACCTCATGATAAACTGGCTCCTTACCTGTGACGGCCACCTCCTCATGATAAACTGGCTCCCTACTGTGACAGCCACCTCCTTGTGATACACTGGCTCCTTACCTGTGACAGCCACCTCATGATAAACTGGCTCCTTACCTGTGACAGTCACCTCCTCGTGATAAACTGGCTCCTTACCTGTGACAGCCACCTCCTCGTGATAAACTGGCTCCTTACCTGTGACAGCCACCTCCTCATTATAAACTGGCTCCTTACCTGTGATAGCCACCTTCTCGTGATAAACTGGCTCCTTACCCATGACAGCCACCTCCTCGTGATAAACTGGCTCCTTACCTGTGACAGCCACCTCCTCGTGATAAACTGGCTCCTTACCTGTGACAGCCACCTCCTCTTGATAAACTGGCTCCTTACCTGTGATAGCCACCTCCTCATTATAAACTGGCTCCTTACCTGTGATAGCCACCTCCTCGTGATAAACTGGCTCCTTACCCATGACAGCCACCTCATGATAAACTGGCTCCCTACTGTGACAGCCACCTCCTCATGATAAACTGGCTCCCTACCTGTGACAGCCACCTCCTCATGATAAACTGGCTCCCTACCTGTGACAGCCATCTCATGATAAACTGGCTCCTTACCTGTGTCAGCAACCTCCTCATGATTAACTGACTCCCTACTGTGACAGCCATCTCCTCATGATAAACTGGCTCCCTACCTGTGACACTCACCTCCTCATGATAAACTGGCTCCTTACCTGTGATGGCCACCTCCTCATGATAAACTGGCTCCCTACTGTGACAGCCACCTCCTTGTGATACACTGGCTCCTTACCTGTGACAGCCACCTCCTCATGATAAACTGGCTCCTTACCTGTGACAGCCACCTCATGATAAACTGGCTCCTTACCTGTGACAGTCACCTCCTCATGGTAAACTGGCTCCCTACCTCTGACAGCCACCTCCTAATGATAACTGTCTCCCTCCCTGTGTCAGCCACCTCCTCATGATAAACTGGCTCCCTACCTGTGACGCCCACCTCCTCATGATAAACTGGCTCCTTACCTGTGACAGCCACCTCCTCATGATAACTGTCTCCCTCCCTGTGTCAGCCACCTCCTCATGATAAACTGGCTCCTTACCTGTGACAGCCACCTCCTCATGATAAACTGGCTCCTTACCTGTGACACTCACCTCCTCATGATAAGCTGGCTCCTTACCTGTGACAGCCACCTCCTCATGATAAACTGGCTCCCTACCTGTGACAGTCACCTCCTCATGATAAACTGGCTCCCTACCTGTGACAGCCACCTCCTCATGATAAACTAGCTCCCTACCTGTGACACTCACCTTCTCATGATAAGCTGGCTCCTTACCTGTGACAGCCACCCCCTCATGATAAACTGGCTCCCTACCTGTGACAGTCACCTCCTCATGATAAACTGGCTCCCTACCTGTGACAGCCACCTCCTCATGATAAACTGGCTCCCTACCTGTGACAGGCACCTCCTCATGATAAACTGGCTCCTTACCTGTGACAGCCGCCCTCTCATGATAAACTGGCTCCCTACCTGTGACACTCACCTCCTCATGATAAACTGGCTCCTTACCTGTGACAGCCACCCTCTCATGATAAACTGGCTCCTTACCTGTGACAGGCACCTCCTCATGATAAACTGACTTCTTAAAGTGGTCTCCTCCACTCTCTGGACACGATTTACTAAGCCTTGAAAAATGATACATTGGCCCTCATTCCGAGTTGTTCGCTCGGTATTTTTCATCGCATCGCAGTGAAAATCCGCTTAGTACGCATGCGCAATGTTCGCACTGCGACTGCGCCAAGTAACTTTACTATGATGAAAGTATTTTTACTCACGGCTTTTTCTTCGCTCCGGCGATCGTAATGTGATTGACAGGAAATGGGTGTTACTGGGCGGAAACACGGCGTTTCAGGGGCGTGTGGCTGAAAACGCTACCGTTTCCGGAAAAAACGCAGGAGTGGCCGGGGAAACGGTGGGAGTGCCTGGGCGAACGCTGGGTGTGTTTGTGACGTCAACCAGGAACGACAAGCACTGAACTGATCGCACAGGCAGAGTAAGTCTGAAGCTACTCTGAAACTGCTAAGTAGTTAGTAATCGCAATATTGCGAATACATCGGTCGCAATTTTAAGAAGCTAAGATTCACTCCCAGTAGGCGGCGGCTTAGCGTGTGTAACTCTGCTAAATTCGCCTTGCGACCGATCAACTCGGAATGAGGGCCATTGCACAGTGATAAAGTTCCAACCAACCAGCTCCTGTCATTTTTCAAACCCAGCCTGAAACATGGCAGTTAGGCAGCTGATTGGCCGGTACTTTATCACCGTGAAATCAATTACATTTGCAATTACATATTACATTACATTTAGGGGCCAATGCATCAAACAGTTTTTCCACAAAACTTTTCACATGTAATTCAGGTCATTTAAGTATCGGCCGTAAGTATTAAAGGATATCACAAATATATACTGCGTTAGTCAACTATCGAGACAGCCTTGCATTATGCCATTTCCATAGAGCATTATGGGAATGGCAAAGTTTTCAAATGTATTAAACTCTGAAAGAAATGTTTTGAGGAGCTTTAATAGTATATTTAACGGCATCTTCAGATGGAGTTGGAAAGCACTTTTGTGGAGAATTCACGGGAGAAACAGATCTTTTCTGATCCTTTCCCTGTGTCTGTGCGTACCTATGGTTGAAAGATTTTTTTGTAGCTAAAAGCGGGGATACGTGTCATACAATTTCTGACTAAGAAGCCTATGTACTAAGCCTTGGAGAGAGTTACAATGGATGGACGGAGATAAAGTACCAACCATGCAGGTCCTGTCATTTTTTCAAGCACAGGAGTCTAGGAACTAAGCCTTGGTAAGAAAGAAAGTAGAGAGAGATAAAGTACTAGCCAACCAGCCCCTAACTGCCATGTGACAGGCTGTGTTTAAAAAATGAGTTAAGCTGATTGGCTGTTACTTTATCTCCGTCCACTTTACCTCTCTCCAAGGCTTAGTACATAGACCCCACAGTGTGTAACAAGGCAGTTAGGAGGTGATTGGCTGGTACTTTATCTCTGTCCACTGTATCTATCTCTAAGGGGGGATGTATTAAATGGAAAATGCTGTAAATAAAACATTTTCTGGTATTTTACTGCATTTTTATAGGCACTAAGCCCCGTCCGCCCGCTTCCCGATGCAGAAGGTAACGCCAGCTTCTGCTGACGTCATCCTATAGAAGACTATGGGCTTCCTTCCGCATCCCGCCGCCTCCTGCCACCCAGCACCGCAGACCGCGCCCCTTCACCCTGCATGGATGCTCAGCCACCCTGTCCTGAGCGCTCCGCCAATGATCACCAGAGGAGTTGGAGGAGAAGCCCATACACAGAGGCCCGTCCCTCCGCTCATGCCCCCCCAAGGCTACACTGTCTAAGGCCTGGGAACAGCTGTTGGGGTGCCGGCAGATGATCGCATAGGACTGCTCTTATCAGGAGAGCTGTCCTTTGCGATATTAATCACATATGTTAGTACATATGTGATTGGTATGTATGCAAAGTATGGTGGAATATTCCGGCACGGGTTAGTACATCTCGCCCTAGGACTTAGGGGGTCATTCCGAGTTGATCGCTAGCTGAATTTGTTCGCAGTGCAGCGATCAGGCTAAAAATCTGCAGTTCTGCGCATGCGTATGCGGCGCAATGCGCATGCATGACGTACGGGCACAACGAACGATGTAGGTTTGCACAGGGTCTAGCAATGCATTTCAGTCGCACTGCTTGCCGAAGAGTGATTGAAATGAAGTGGGCGTTTCTGGGTGGCAACTGACCGTTTTCAGGGAGTGTGCGGAAAAATGCCGGCATGCCAGGAAAAATGCAGGCGTAGCTGGGCGAACGCTGGGCGGGTTTGTGACGTCAAATCCGGAACTGAATAGTCTGAAGTGATTGCAAGCGCTGATTAGGTTTTGAGCTACTCTGAAACTACACAAAAAAAATTTGTAGCCGCTCTGCGATACAACCGTTCGCACTTCTGCTAAGCTAAAATACACTCCCAGTGGGCGGCGGCATAGCGTTTGCATGGCTGCTAAAACTAGCTAGCGAGCGATCAACTCGGAATGACCCCCTTAGTACATAGACCCCTAAATTAGCAAACAATGATACATAGGGGGTGATTCAGAGCTGATCGTAGATGTGCTAAATTTAGCACATCGACGATCAGTTTCTCTGACATGCGGGGAGATGTCCAGCACAGGGCTAGTCCGCCCCACATGTCAGGCCCTTCTCCCCCCTGCACGGGTGCAAAAGCACCTTCTTGTGCAGCCTAGCTGTGCTGGCAGGCGGTTACCTCTGCGTTCTGGAATGCAGGGCCCGCCCCCGCAACAGTCCGGACACGCCTGCATTGTTCGGACCACGCCCCACAAACGGCATTCTAATGCCATTGGCACGCCCCCTCCCGCCCCGCTACTGCCTCTGCCTGTCAATCAGGCAGAGGCGATCGCACCAGTGAGATGCCTTTAGCATCTCACTGGGACTTACTGGGTGCGCGAGCGCACTCCACAAGAGCCTTTAGAGTGCGATCTCTGCCGTTGCAGCGATCGATCGCCTCTGAATCCCCCTCATAGAGTATGCTCCTTATTGAGAATAAACACAAATGTTACCATGGTTTTGTGTTAGACTATAGATTATAATGGTAACTATAACTATAGATGGTGCAGATGAACTGAACCACTTTTATTGCAGGTTCGCAAAAGAAGTCCCCTGCAACCCAAACAATCACCTCTACGATGCCCCGAACACCGACGGCCAACCCCAGGCACTGCAAGTCACCCAAGAAGAGGTGGAGGCATTGTTCAAAAGGACCAAAACCAGGAAAGCTCCGGGTCCTGACGGAGTGTCACCATCTGCCCTAAGAGCATGTGCGGGTCAGCTCGCCCCCATATTCACCAAGATCTTCAATAAATCGCTGGAGCTACAGAAAGTCCCTTCCTGCCTCAAAAGGTCTACTATAGTCCCGGTCCCCAAGAAACCCACTATCACGAACCTGAACGACTACAGGCCGATAGCACTGACGTCTGTGGTCATGAAAACGTTCGAGCGTCTGGTTTTGAATCACCAGAAAACTGTGACTGGCCCCCAACTGGACCCCCTGCAGTTCGCCTATCGCTCGAATCGGTGTGTCGAGGATGCAGTCAACCTGGGCCTGCACTACATTCTTCAGCACCTAGACATTCCCGGTACCTACGCGAGGGTCCTGTTTGTCGATTTCAGCTCGGCCTTCAATACAATCGTCCCCAGCATCCTCCACCCCAAATTACTTCGCCTAGGGGTCCCAGAAGCTACCTGTTCCTGGATAATAGACTTCCTGACAGATAGGACACAGGTGGTGAAAGCGGGGGAATTCACCTCTCAAGCGCGGTCCATCAGTACAGGGGCCCCTCAGGGCTGTGTCCTCTCACCCCTGCTCTTCTCCCTGTACACAAATGACTGTACCTCAGAGGCGCAATCAGTAAGGATCATCAAATTCGCCGATGACACCACCGTCATCGGCCTCATCAAAGATGGGGACGAATCGGCCTATAGACGGGAAGTAGACCGGCTGGCCCAGTGGTGCATCCACAACAACCTTGACCTCAACCCCCTCAAAACTGTCGAGATGATAGTGGACTTCAGGAAGAAGTCATCTAGTGCACCTCCGCTAACGATTGCTGACAGTGTGGTATCGCTAGTGGACTCCTTCAAGTTTCTAGGGACCACAATCTCCAGGGACCTTAAATGGGGGTCCAACACTGACGCCACTGTTGGGAAAGCGCAGCAGAGGTTGTTCTTCCTCAGGCAACTAAGGAAGTTCAACATCCCACAGAAGCTCCTGCTCCTCTTCTACTCCGCGATTGTGGAGTCGGTACTGTGCTCCTCGATACTCGTATGGTACAGCTCCGCCAGCGCGAGGGACATATGCAGGCTCCAAAAGGTGGTCAGAACCGCAGAGAAGATCATCGGGGCCGACCTTCCCTCAGTCCAGGACCTGTACTTGTCCAGAGCTAAAAAGCGGGCAATGAAGATAGTAAAAGACCAGCTACACCCCGGCCACAGCATGTTTAACTTGCTTCCTTCAGGCAGGCGTTACAGGGCTGTCCCCGCCAGATCCACCAGAAGCCTCAAAAGTTTCTTTCCCCAAGCTGTCCGCCTGCTGAACTCCTGAACATTGACTGACTAGACGTACATGTAACTCACTTGTGTCCCTACGGTATACCTATCTGTGTAACTTTACTTGCCCCCCCCCACACACACACACACACACACACACACACACCTGCTTACCTGTTACCTACTTGGCTGTTGTATAGCAAACCGAAGACAAATTCCTAGTATACGTAAGTATACCTGGCCAATAAAGCTGATTCTGATTCTGATTCTGATTTAAAGTCACATTAAAATCACATAGTATGGCTCACACCAGTGCCAATTCAATGCACTGGGCAGGTGCCCACTGTCGAGTGACGTCATGACTTCGTGAAGCTGCGCTGTGAAGAGGTGGCCAGAAGCAGGAAGCTGGGGCCACTCAGGCAATCCATAAAAGATGGGCTTAGATGACGCTGGGACATTTGTGCTCCGGACAGGAGCATCAGTTACAAATGCCGCATTAGTGACCAACTGAAATTCGTGATTGGTGATTAAATGCTGCGCTCGGCCCTATTCGTTGTGTGGGTGTCTCCTATATATACAATAGGAAAATGGCCAATGTGTAAAAATATGGACCTTGCACAATATATGTAATAAATCTTTACTGATCAATTCAAAAAGTAATTAATGACATAGATCTTCCAAACAAATGAGAAATATAAGTAACGTAAGGATTAAATGCAGTTAATCCTGCAAATAAATTAAAAGTTAAGTAGATTAGAGTATAATGTCCCGCAACAAGTGATATTAACCTCCTGGTCAACACGGTAATGTGAGCGGTACCTGACCCTTGGTGAGTGACCAAAGAGACTAAGGGAAACACAGTCTTGAATGTCCTTCGGACGGCGGCGTCCCGCTCGTCCGAGTAGCCACTTGCACTTAGGTATACCTTATGGGAGTAGTTCCTCACGGTGTTCGGTGGGTATTGACCGGGTGTGTGTTGGGAGCAATACCCTCCAGACTGGTCCGCCCTATTGCAGCCCCGTTCCCCTGCAGGGCGCCGGTTGACCAGCGCTCCCTGGGTGATCGTGTGCTGTGTAAGCAGGGACCTGTCTCGGCAGGGAGTGTATCACGGCAGCGGCTGTGTGCGACGTTCGCCGTGTTCCCCGCCGTACGGATAGGGTCTGTCAAACTGCCCCCCCGGGGACTAGTCAGGCTGCCTCGGCTCTGAACTCCGGCAGCGCGTCGGTGTACGGACGCTCGCCGGATCTCAGTCAGCCGCTGAAGCACGAACTGTCTGGACGGGGGACTAATCAAGCCACCCCGGCCCTGAACTCCAGTGACGCGTCAGTGTACGGACGCTCACCAGATGTCAGTCAGCCGTGGAGGCAAGAAACATCTGCACGGGGGATGAAGAACAGTCGCGGCTCAATGAACCGCTGACCGTCCCCCCCGCCGTGTAGGGAAGTTGACTCTGCTCACCTGTCACCGCCGATAATGGCCTTCCGTCACCGGCTTCTTCCTCTGGTGTCGCCTTGTAGTGTTTGTTAGCGGAGTTCTCGATCACGCGTTCTCAGCCTAGTGTCCTGTCTTTCTCCCGTGCATGGGTCCTGTACTTTGTCGAGGTGGTTTCCAATGTGTGTCTGAAATTCACTTTATAGCTGCAACAAACTGCATACAGTATTTTGTGTAAACCAGATCTCTATAAGAAGCAAAAAAAAAAACAACCTAGAATTTACAAACATTGGGATTAAAATGTAGTCTTTTCAAGCCCTTTAAAATGTATTATAGAACCCACATGTCTGTTGGAATGGGTTAAGGTAATCCTATTTTCCAGTCGCATTTCACAAACACGCCTGAATCCTGTTTTATTTTTCATTTTTCTAATTACATTCTACAAAGCATGCAGTCTCGTATACGGATTGCAGCGAAGCATTTATTTCAGCAAATATGCCACAAAATAAAGCATTTAGTTCAGAAAATGAATAGTGATTTTTTTTTTTTTAAATAAAATAGCGCATTATGATAAAGGCAGAAGACATGGAATGAATGGCAGAGACTGGATACAAAAAGAAATCTGTGAGTTTGATAGTACATCATGACCTTGTAAGCAGAACAAGGGTCTGAGGATAAAAATTATCGTACAGCCTTGGATTTTACTTAAAAAGCTTTTCATATTCTAGTTAAAATGAACGTGCTGCACTGTAAATTGATATTGATTAGCTCTACATTTACAGCCACCAAATCTCATTCTTGTTAAATAAAATATAAATGGAAGTTGCCTCAGACAGTTCTGCCTGCTGTAGGCTACTTATTAGTGGTTTCTGAGACCTGTACTAACCCCTTACAACTCTTTCTCCTACTTTAATAAATCAGCGAAAGGTCCACAGGTTTCCGTCTACTTGCTTCATGTAACTATTGCAGACAGTCTTTGTCTTCTCAATAGGCTTTATATGTCCTTCGCATTTTCCAAAGGCTTTCTGAGACAGTTTCACCAGACACTCATTGTAATTGGAGGAAAGTGAGTTTCAATGCCATAAAAGGTGAAGAGGCCAACGCATTTCAATGGCAATCCTTTGCAATGTGTTATGTAATGTGTATGTTATTCAGGTTCTCAGTGCGATCATTATATACAGTATTGTTACAGAGTGGGGTATATTTACTAAAAATCGTATTTTCCAGTTTGAGGTCAAAGTTCAATCACGAATGACATCAAAAGTGTAAATTTGCAACTTTTTGAATTTAGTACGACTAATTTACTAAGCTGCCGTATTCTGCATTTTCGGTTTTACCGATGTCGATGTCATTCGTTTTTTTTGGCAGTGTTTTACGTGAGTGACTTGTAAAACACTGCCGACTTTAATACAATGAATCTCATCCGGATCTGAGAGATCCGTGCTGGGCTTCATTGTGCACCTTTAAAAAAAAAATAATCAGTGTTAAAATAAAATAAAAAATTGCGTGGGGTCCCCCCTCCTAAGCCAAACCAGCCTCGGGCTCTTTGAGCCGGTCCTGGTTGCAAAAATATCGGGAAAAAAATGATAGAGGTTCCCCCATATTTAAACAACCAGCACCGGGCTCTGTGCCTGGTCCTGGTTCCAAAAATACGGAGACAAAAAGCGTAGGGGTCCCCCGTATTTCTGAAACCAGCACCGGGCTCCACTAGCCAGATACATATTGCCACAGCCGGGGGACACTTTTATATAGGTCCCGGCGGCCCTGGCATTACATAACCAACTAGTCACTCCTGGCCGGGGTACCCTGGAGGAGTGGGGACCCCTTCAATCAAGGGGTCCCCCCCTCCAGCCACCCAAGGACCAGGGGTGAAGCCCGAGGCTGTAACCCCCATCCAAGGGCTGCGGATGGGAGGCTGATAGCCGTTTTGTAAAAAAATAAATATTGTTTTTAGTAGCAGTACTACAAGTCCCAGCAAGCCTCCCCCGCAAGCTGGTACTTGGAGTACCACAAGTACCAGCATGCGGAGGAAAACCAGGCCCTCTGGTACCTGTAGTACTACTACTAAAAAAATACCCCAATAAAAACATAAGACACACACCTTGAAAGTATAACTTTAATGCATACATCCACACCTCCATATACACATACTTACCTATGTTCACACGAGGGTCGGTCCTCTTCTCCATGTAGAATCCATGGTGTACCTGTTGAAAAAATTATACTCACAAAATCCAGTGTAGATGGCTCTTCTTGTAATCCATTTGTAATCCAGGTACTTGTCAAAATAACAAAACGGACACCCGACCTCGCACTGAAAGGGGCCCCATGTTTTCACATGGGACCCCTTTCTCCGAATGCCAGAAACCCCCTCTGACTTATGTCTAAGAGGGTTCCATCAGCCAATCAGGGAGCGCCACATTGTGGCACCCTCCTGATTGGCTGTGTGCTCCTGTACTGTATGACAGGCAGCACCCGGCAGTGTTACAATGTAGCGCCTATGCGAAAGTAACCTCACCGCTGACCACAAAGTTCCCACCATTGGTTACAATGGAGCGCATAGGCGCTACATTGTAACACTGCCGTGTGCTGCCTGTCATACAGTACATACAGTAGCCCGGTGCTGGTTGTTTAAATATGGAGGAACCTCTATCATTTCCCCCCCCATATTTTTGCAACCAGGACCGGCTCAAAGAGCCCGAGGCTGGTTTGGCTTAGGAGGGGGGACCCCACGCATTTTCCCCCCAAAAATAATATACTTTCCCATCCCCTTCCCACTGATAAACATGCACGGATCTCATGGATCCGTGCATGCCTATCCAAACACGGGATAAAAAAGCAGGTCTGTTTTTTTTTAGCACTTTTTCACGAATTGTATTTCAGCACGGCAGTGTTTGGCTATAGGGGGTCATTCCGAGTTGTTCGCTCGCAAGCTGCTTTTAGCAGCATTGCACACGCTAAGCCGCCGCCTACTGGGAGTGAATCTTAGCTTCTTAAAATTGCGAACGAAAGATTCGCATTATTGCGAAAATACATCTCTGTGCAGTTTCTGAGTAGCTCGAGACTTACTCGGCATCTGCGATCAGTTCAGTGCTTGTCGTTCCTGGTTTGACGTCACAAACACACCCAGCGTTCGCCCAGACACTCCTCCGTTTCTCCAGCCACTCCCGCGTTTTTCCCAGAAACGGTAGCGTTTTTCCCCACACACCCATAAAACGGCCTGTTTCCGCCCAGAAACACCCACTTCCTGTCAATCACATTACGATCACCAGAACGAAGAAAAAACCGTGAGTAAAATTCCTAACTGCATAGCAAATTTACTTGGCGCAGTCGCAGTGCGGACATTGTGTATGCGCACTAAGCGGAAAATCGCTGCGATGTGAAAAAATTTACAGAGCGAACAACTCGGAATGACCTCCATTGTCGGCAGTGTTTGTGATTTGCACTTTTTAGTAAATTACCGATTTCTACCAAATTGCAGGCGTATTTGACCGATGGTGTATTGATTCGTGATTTTTTCCTAGGACTTCCAAAATATTACGAATGCCCTCATCACTGCCGAGATTTTTGCTTAGTAAATTACCGAAATGACACTTTGAAGAAAAAACGGCATCTCGGTCAAAATCGGGACCTTAGTAAATATTCCCCTATGTATATTATGCCAACATGTTTTTTTCTTTTACTGCAGCATACCGATACTAAATATATATTATTCCCTCTTCTTTGTCCTTGATCTTTACAGCCGTCCATTTGGCGGTCTAAAGTAACTTAACCCTTTCTTCCCCACTGCCCATTGTTAATAGTTGCACAACACCAAAATAATTATATACAGTACAATGAGACATACAGTACTTTGATAGAAACGGAATGCAGTCAGTATACCGGCTGTCAGGATCCCAGCGTTCAGGAAACCGACGCCGGAATCTTGACAGTCGGTGAAATACCGACGCCTGGAATTCCGACTGACGCTCTGTATTCCCACTCGGTTGGTGGGTCCACGCCACCAACGTATTGGGAACAGAACCTATAGCAAGCAAGCACAGTGAGCCTGCGAGAGGACTCGTTGCCTCACTGTCAGGAATTCGGCAGACGGGATGAAGCTGTCGGTGTAGTGACAACCGGCTTCCCGTCTGCCGGGATATCATATGTATTCCATAGAAATAGCCTAACTGTTTGATGGCAGTGTTACTTGTGGAATGTATTACTATATGTGGCATGTTTAGTTTGTAATGGTAACAAGTGTAGTGTTTGGCACATTACAGTAAAAACTGTATTCTTGAAAGAATGAAAACACTCAGTTAAGAAAGTTCTCTGAACTGTATCATGTTCATCTGGCAGCTGCCAAAGCACCTATAGCTCCTAAATAAACTCAGCTTAACACAGACTCCTGCATTCTATGAGGAAACTTTTCTCAGTTATCTATAGTAAAATATCCACTTTTGTACCTTTGATTTTATTTGTTTTCACCTCTAGATTTCTTATCCTAATTAAACTCTTCCTTATTTCTGCAGTTTTCTCTGTAGTCTGTAAAGGTGACTAATTTGTCGAAGCATCTCTATCAAATGTCAATTTTATTTAAAGTTTAAAATGTATTCATGTGTGCCCCAAACCCTCTAGTTTGTTAAAATAAATATTTATTTTCATTCCAGGTGACTTTCGGCAGTTTTACTCTGCTGGGCAAAACCACTATGGGGTCGATTCAATTCGGCAACAGATGAATAGCGCCGGGAATTAGCTCCCGACGCTATTCAATTCAGCTAAAGTTAAGTCGGCGATGGCCCGTTCTCGCCGACTTTACAGGTAGTTTTGTTGGGAGAACGGGCATTCTCCGACTTAACTACCCGCGGCGATGTTGATTCCCGACAGAATCAGCCTCGTGCCGGCCATGCGGCAGCTCTTTTGTCGGTTTTCTTCTCTCACCCCCCGGGGGTGAGAGAAGAATTCCCGACAATTGCGGGTAACTAGTCGGGAGCTAATTCCCGGCGCTATTCATCTGTTGCCGAATTGAATCGACCCCTATGTTACCTATTTGTTTAAATAGGCAAAGCATTTCAATTGGCCCAAAAATACCTAGAAATACACTGTCCATAGAGCAGAGCTTCCCAAACACGGTCCTTAAAGCACCCTAATGGTCCAGGTTTTAAGTATATCCATGCTTGGTGATAGGCGACTTAATTAGTACCTCAGTCAATTTGATTTAGCTATCCGTGCTGAGCCATGGATATACTTAAAAACTGGACTGATAGGGTGCCTTTGATTATCACGTTTGGGAATCTCTCTGCCATGGAGATTAAATGGAAAAGCTCAGCCAATCTTTAGCAATCATACTGGTAATTGATAGATCAGACATTAACCTACAGCTGGCATGTCCAAACTGCGGCCCTCCAGCTGTTGTGAAAATACATATCTCAGCATGCCCTGACACAGTTTTGCTGTCAGAGAATGCTAAGGCTGTGTCAGGGCATGCTGGGATGTGTAGTTTCTCAACAGCTGGAGGGCCGCAGTTTGGACATGCCTGACCTACAGGGTTTCTAATTTTTTAAAAATATTTATTTACCTGAAGTAGCTTTTTCCCATTCGTTTTCATTGAAATATGTTGCCCACCAATTGTCAGAAACAATCAGTAAGATTATTTCTGAAGTTTTCAATGGCAATTTTGGAAATTGTCCTTCAGTGGATTCCTTTTGCCCTTCACAATTCGGAATTCAATGATTTGTATGAATGTGAAATGTATAGATTTTTTTTTGCTTTGTAGATTTGAAAAAAGTTGAAATTTACGTGAGGATTTGCCTTTGGTATATTAGGTGTCAAAAGTAATAAAACAAGAAATATTTCAATTTGGTTTTCAGCTTGTTTAGAGTAACATCCTAATATGTCTGAGAATTCAATTCTTTGCTTGCTTGTACTATATATATACAGTATGACTGAGAAAATGCAGTAGAATCAAAACCTGTTTTTTTTTTTTTTTGTCTAACAGAGGAAACTCACTTTATGCAAAATAATAATTATGTATTTCTGTTAAAGACCAGTCATGTCTGGTGAGAGATATCATAATCTTCCATAGTCCAATTGGATTATGGGGGTCATTCCGAGTTGATAGCTAGCTGCCGATTTTCGCAGCGTAGCGATCAGGCTAAAAATTGGCATTTCTGCGCATGTGTATGGCGCGCAGTGCGCACGTGCGAAGATCTTTCACAAAAAACTATGCAGTTTTACACAAGGTCGAGCGACGCTTTTCAGTCGCTCTGCTGATCGGTAAATGATTGACAGGAAGTGGGTGTTTCTGGGAGGTAACTGACCGTTTTCCGGGAGTGTGTTAAAAAACGCAGGCGTGTCAGGTAAAAACGCAGGCGTGCCTGAGGAAACGGGGAAGTGGCTGGCCGAACGCAGGGCGTGTTTGTGACGTCAAAGCAGAACTAAACAGACTGAAGTGATCGCAAAGGAAGGAGTAGGTCTGCAGCTACTCTGAAACTGCTTGAAAAAATGTCAGCACTGTTCTGCTAACCTTTCGGTCGCACTTCTGCTATGCTAAGATACACTCCCAGAGGGCGGCGGCTTAGTGTGTGCACTGCTGCTAAAAGCAGCTAGCGAGCGATCAACTCGGAATGAGGGCCTATATTTCTATCAATCAATTGTTGCCTGTTATAATCAGTTCCGGTATGAATGGTCGACAATGTTAAGGTCGACACTCATTAGGTCGACCACTATTGGTCGACAATGACATGGTCGACATGGACTAATGATCGACACATGAAAATGGTCGACACGTGAAAAGGTCCACATGATTTTTTAAAAACTTTTTTGGTGTTGTTTTCTGCGTAAAGTGACGGGGAACCCCAATTAGTGCACTGCGTCCCCTTGCATGGCGAGCAAACTTTGGGCAAGGTGCCTCACTCTGCTACTGCTGCGCTCGGCACAGGTTACCGTTCCAACAAGGCCCTCATTCCGAGTTGTTCGCTCGCTAGCTGCTTTTAGCAGCATCACACACGCTAGGCCGCCG